>NW_028324175.1:5885716-6036632 GCF_054372755.1 Phalangium opilio
TGGAACATACTTCCTCAGGGTTCATACAAACCTGGAAAAATCAGGGAAAAAAATAGTTGACAAAAACCTCAGGGAAATTTAAAATTTCTTAGTAAAATTGAGGGAAATTTGTGTGAAACAAGGGCCAAGTAATTAAGCAAAATGTTCGTAAACATACTCCCCTCCACAGGATTAACATTACACTAAACTTTGTAGGCTCATAACTCTGGTTCTACTAGAGATACGGGGATGTCCTTTGATTATGTTATAGTCCTATTTGACCCCCATCCAACCATACTAAAAACGTAGGGCTACGACAAACAGGGGCCGAGTAATTAAGCAAAAAGTAAACAAACATACCCTCCATAGGATTAACATTACACTATACTTTGAAGGCTTATAACTCTGGTTCTAATAGAGATACGGGGATGCCCTCTGAGTATGTAATAGTCCTATTTGCCCACCACTCTCGTTCGTTAACATTTGCTCCATAGGATGCTCCATATACGGGAAAAACCTGGAAAACTCAGGGAAATTTGTTTTCTTCGAAAAGTTGTATAAACCCTGTTCTTCCTCCATACATTTATTGGAATTGTAGTGTAGTGTATGTGCTTAGGCGTACACGTACGCGTAAGGCTATTCTAGATCTAATTAAGATATATCGGAGTCATTATTACGCAGGGAAAGGTTGGGGGGGGGTCGATATTAAATCACGGCGTACTTAATGGTCTTAATTGGCCGGGCCAAGCCACTTTTCGGGACACAACCTATAGTGCGTGGTTGGTGCTTTGCATTGGCTGTGTTTTCGATCGAGGGGTCGGTCATTGCTGATTTCGAAATCCCATAAAAAAATCCGAAATCAGCAACGAAATCTTAAAATCAGTAAAGAAATCATAAAATCAGTAAAGAAAAAACGAAATCCATTACAAAATCCGACGAAATCAAGGGAAATATCCCAAAATCCGTCTTAATCACGGGAAAAAATCGCAAAATTCGATGAAATCCGTCGGACTTTATCAAATTTTGAAATCAAGTGAAATCCGAAGAAATCAAATTGGATTTCGAAATACCGTACACCTTTTCTAAAACGTCCTACCCCACAGTTTCGATGCTAAGCTATTATGGACTGGGGAAATTTAGCGTGTTGTGACCTAGTTTCGATATATATTTTTGGGGGAAGGGGGAGCTCAAGGTCCGTAAAATCGCAAAAGCTATATTTAGGTTAGCTTATAAAGCCTTATTGTACAAAGGTAAATGCTCAAAATCACCGGGGGGGCAAGAAAACGATGTATTCCCTGCCGCGTGACGTAGTTGGCTACGGATTTTTTAGGAATAAGTAGTCGCGTTCGAAAACATGAACCCGAATGTAGTCCAGCTTTTTTGTGGAGAGCCGAGGCGAGCCGGCGACGGCAATCACGAGGCGAGAGGGATTACGACGAGATTCACGGGCCGAGAGGGATTACGACGAGATTCACGGGCCGGCACGCCGCCCGGTGGCCAAGGTACCGGGCTACCGGCAGCTTGACGACTTGTATCCGAAAGGGTTATTTATTATAAGTTAAATTTCAAGATGGGATCAGCTCAGATCATAGAGCTTTTGCGGTTTTACGGACCTTGAGCTCAGATGCTGATGTGTTATTCAAATATCAGGTTCAACTTCAACATTCGGGCAAAGCATAGGCTTAAACTTATCGGTAATTAGGTATTGGATTTGTATAAGGCAAACAACTTTCTTGTCAACCAGAATTCAAGATGTGTCTTATCATAGATTTCCTTCTGATAACATTATCAGACATTCTTGCTTAAGTAAATGCAACTTGCTATATGAAACAATCAATTTCAAGTAAAAATGCTAGAATATTTTCCCATCATTTTACTCCTGATGATTATGAAACAGACCTGAAAGCCGACTTTATGTATATTAAACAAGAGAAAACACTGTTAAATTTGTGATTATAATGTTCCTAATTTCAACTCGAGAAAAAAAGCATGTTCTATTCTTTCTCCCTATAATAGATACTTAAAAATTAGCATTTGAAATTAAAATATTTCTAAATTTGTCAAGTTTGAATTATTTTAATTTTATACTATTTATATAGTACCAAAATCACAATCCTCTTAGCCTTATCACAGCTAACGGAGTTTAAAGACAGATAAAATTGCCAACATAATAATATCACCAAAAAATATACAGTACGTAACTGGTTACTAGCAGCGCACGTCACTGGCTACTAGCTGTATGATTTCGAAAGTTTCTCTCTTTCATTCGGCGAATGCGCCCCCGTTGGGGGGAGCTCACCTTTTGGCAATTTATTCGATAGGCATGGTCCTCTTTCTGTTCCAGATATATTTGGTTACAATATCTCCATAGCTAAAATTGCCCATAGTTAATATGAGGCAATTATCACATTGTACCTTTAACCAACAGAATCATGTACAGTGTATACAATTATTGCCTATCCTAATTCAGTGTTTTTAGCCACGTCGTGTACCCTAGCACACGCAATTTTTGACGTTAATCTTCTCTAGGGAATTGTTCCCTTTTTTTATTTTTTTGACCTTTAGCTTTACGTTTTAGAAGAGGTGGCCTAATTAGTTTGAGCCCTCTTTCGTTACAAAGATCTTCAACAGCGAACCCCTTGTCTACCATTATGGCGTCTGCGTATGGTATGCATCGTTCTAGGACCCCGCATTCTTCAGTTATTTGTTTATCTGTAGACTAAGACTTTCCCCCATATGCTCTGCTCACCATGGTGATCACACCGGATGGAGCTACACAAACGCGTACTTTTACAGTATTGGTCCCTTTGTAGTGAGAATAAGTCTTGATCTTGCATTTTAAACACTTGGGTTTTTCAACAGATACCTCGGTGCAATCTAATACCCCTCTTGTATCAGTGTATTCTTTAAAGCAATGCGGCATAGCTTCCACAATTTCTTCTTTCTCTAGCCATGTAACTGATGACTCCAAGAGAGTCGCTAACTTGCATAATGTTTGTTTGAAATAACTAGAAGTTATCTGCTGGCTTAGACCAAGAAGAGAGCGGAATATGAAATACCAAGTTTAAGTTTCATTAGTGTAAGTAAAATTCCGTCAGCTACAGGTAGTGGACTTTTACTAGGATATTCTTCACTAACAATTTTAACTATTTCATTAAAAAGTTCCATTGACTGAATTCCAGTCAAAGCTACTACAGTTTGTTGTTTCAAAATTCCGCAACTTGCTGACACTTTACATTTGTTCTTCTAATGTGTTCACCATAATTCCTTTTTCTAAGGAACTGTTATCAGTGTCACAAATTTCAGGTGTGTCTCGTAGTCGAGTACTGTTTCCATTTTCTTCACTTTCAGTTATGTCATCGGGTTGGTTATTAACACCAATTTGCTCTACTTGATGATCATGATCCGCAAACAAATGATTTTTCAAATTCTCAGCATCATCTGAACTCATTCCCCGTTTTTATTTTTCAAAGAGTTCTGTCATGTTTACGAATAGGCAGATTCTGGGATGGAATTGCCAAAGGTCTTAGGCGCTGTGGGTATTTGAACTGATCTGTTAAAGAATTGTAGAATTAAAACTACTACAAATTTTATTACTCCAGCAAGTGTCTTACCTCTATGTTCTTGCGGAATTGTTTTATAATCGTCTTTTTTAAAGTAAGAAGAGCAAACAACCATGGTATTACTAGGTTCAAATGTGGATGAGAGGGAAAGTATGACAATAGCCGTAGAGCCTGTGTTAAAAAACGCGGACATCCACTTTTGCTAGGTTTCTTTCCCATTTTTAAGGTAACTTCCCAAGTCTTGGCTAATTTCGGTAGTTTTGAAGGAAAACGATGAAACCGCATACCTTTCATGGTGCCATTGTTTTTACACCCGTAAACACAGCAATATGTAACCGTTTTTGTAATTTAAAACACAAGTAAAAGAGTGTTTACTTAATAATAAATTAGTTAATGTCTGACTTTACTTTCACTCTAAAGGCTAAGATAAAGCTTCAATCGTCATGCGCAGTACGCGTTCTATTCCACATTCGTACTTTAACTAAACCTAGAATTAGAATCGTAGGATTGATAGTTGTAAATATTTTTCCGCCATTTCGACGTTTTAGTAATCAAGGGGTTATTTTTAAATTAGAATAGGTAAAAAAAAATTGGACTGGCATAGGACTCGATTAACAATTTTTTGAGTACTCGCTCGGCTTGTCCAGTTTCCCACTACTCGCAATTTGAGTTCGGACTCTCACACCTCTAATAAAATAGCATCAGAATCATTGACATGTGCGGGTAGTGATTTTTGTAGGTCGGGTCGGGTACGGGTAGTTGAAAAACTTTAAATCGGGTCGGGTACCCGGATTTCTAACGGGTACTCGAATAATCCGGCCTAACAAAACTACCATTAGTCGGGTGGTTTTCGGGTAGCAAAAATTCTTCCTTGAATTTCTGTCTGGCTGTATCACTTTGTTCTTCTCTAAACTCGTGGCTTTGTTCAGTTCCAGTTGGAAGAAGAAAGAAAGTCAGGCGTCTAGCGCCCTCATTGGTGGTTTAAGGCACACCTTACCCGGTACCCCTACGCCCGAGTGCCAACCAATACCTGATTGTCCTAAGCCTTGTCAAGGGTATTGAGCGAAAAAAATTTAATATTTGAATAGTTTCGGGTATTAAGAAATTACGTTTTCGGGTACCCGACCGGGTAATTGTTGGGCATCAGGCCTACCAAATACTGTCCTTTATTTCCTAGATAGGACCGGCTTTAAGTAACCCAAAGGGTTGCGAATTCTTGTCTTGTCTGTTTAATTCGATTTAAAACTAGTTTGTCGTTCCCTTTTTAAGATTTGAACAGTTTTAAAACCATCAATATGGGAGAACTGAGCGTACTAAGCTAGTTTTAAAATTTGAAATATTGTGAAAAGTGAAATAGACACGCGCAGCCCGCCTCAGTGTGAATGGGTGATGACATCGTGTTAGTGTCGCCTTCTGGTGTCGTTTTTAGTTTTGAAGACTATGCCAAAAGATAGTTGGCCTTGCCAGGGACATTTCGGCTCAAATTGTGGGCTTAAATAGTGTGAATGATTTGGTAACTTATTTAGGCCCAAATTTTTAGCAAACGGGTAATTTCGGGCCTTGACCAAGGACCCATTCGAGTCCGAGGACTCGAACTAGAGTCCCCGCACAGGCCTACTCTATACTCTATACTCTAAAGACTTTTAGAAACTGAAAAAATGGGACTCTCGCACCAATAGAACTCTTTTTTAAATTCTATTCAATAATATGCCTCTTTTTTTAATTGTTTTGCTTTTCATGTCTGGTAAAATACACTAATGCCTTATTGATCACGGTTTCTAGATTGACACAGTGGGTTGTCGTCCCACGCCAGGATGGTATAAGGAAGGTGGAGAAAACTACACCATGAGTAAATTTGATTCCATCGAAGATTGGGAATCCTTCTTTTTGCAAAAAAGGTAAAACCTTTTTGAGTAAAATTGTGTCTTTCTTATTACAATCAGTTACTTGGGGGCGGGGCCCAGAGCCTTGCACTGGCCGGGCTTTCCAAATTCGGAAATTTTATCGGATTGAGCTTTTCAAATTTTGGAAATTAATTCACAAGCCAATTGTAAGGCCGTTTTCCCATTTTTATCACCGGCGTCGATATTGATACCTTTACCCAAGAGAGACTTGACCACATCGAGTAGATTACGGCTGGAAGCACCCATTAACGGTGTTGTCCCCTCTGCATCAGCCAGATTAATATTGGCACCTTTTTCAATAAGCAGCAATGCCGTATCCGCTTTTCCAAAACCACAAGCTACTTGTAATGCCGTTCTTCCTTTTTGATCAACAGCGTCGATATTGAGACCTTCTTTATTCAAAAGAGACTTGATAACATCAACTCGATCCTGCTGGATAGCACTCATTAACAGTGCCGTTCCGTCAAAATAAGCCAGATTAACATTGGCACCTTTTTCAATAAGCAGCAATGCAGCATCAAAGCGTCCATAAAAGCAAGCCAATTGTAATGCCGTATTTCCCATTATATTAACGGCGTCGATATTGACACCTTTATCCAAAATAGACTTGACCACATCGAGCAGATTACGGATGGAAGCACTCATTAACGGTGTTGTCCCGACTGCATCAGCCAGATTAATATTGGCACCTTTTTCAATAAGCAGCAATGCCGTATCCGATTTTCCAAAACCACAAGCTACTTGTAATGCAGTTTTTCCATTTTGAACAGCGTCGATATTGAGACCTTCTTTATTCAAAAGAGACTTGATAACATCAACTCAATCCTGCTGGATAGCACTCATTAACAGTGCCGTTCCGTCAAAATCAGCCAGATTAACACTGGCACCTTTTTCAATAAGCAGCAATGCCATATCGGAGTGTACATTATCACAAGCCAATTGTAATGCCGTTTTTTTCTTTTTGTTAGCGGCGTCGATGTTGACACCTTTATCCAAAAGAGACTTGACCACATCGAGTAGATTATGACTGGAAGCACTCATTATCGGGGTTCTCCCAAATGAATCAGTCAGATTAACATTGGCACCTTTTTCAATGAGGAGCAATGCCACATCTGATTTTCCATTATCACAAGCCAATTGCAATGCCGTATTTCCCCACATGTCAAAGGCGTCGATATTGGTACCTTTATCCAAAAGGGACTTGACCACATCGACTAGATTACGGCTGGAAGCACTCATTAACGGGGTCATCCTAAATAGGTCAGTCCCATTAACATTGGCACCCTTTTCAATAAGAAACGAAGCCACATCGGAGTGTTCATAATCGCAAGCGATGAGTAACGCTGTTTTGCCAAACTTATTAGCACAGTTGATATCGGCACCATGGTTTAACAACCTGACCACATCATTCATTTGGCCCTTTTCAACGGCAGCCAAGAACTCTTCGGCAGACATATTGTTGACGTGTACTTCACTCTCTATTTTCTATTATTTTGGGTAATTCGCAGCTACAATAGTAGATTGCCTGAAAATAATAATAGTAATATAATAGATAAATACCCATACCCTTATTTGAACAAGAAATCATTTCAAGCTTAAAGGGATACTTTCAATCTTTTACGACTAGTATTAGATGGCGGCAGTTTTAGGTAGAAAAACGAGCCGAAAATTAAGTGGGATACAAAAATACCGACATAAAATTAAGATGAGTTATTTGGAAATTCAAACTAACCGCGAAATACCGACTAGCGTGCTTTCCCGAGATGCAACGTCAGAAAGGGGACCATGTTTCATTGGTTGTTTGGAAATGGGAGAATGTAGAACTCTAAATAATGATTTTTTCCAAACTGGTCCTCCAGACTAAGGGACCCCTGGTGTGTTGAATAATTAAACTACTTATAACATGACCAGTGCCCCTTATCCTATTATTAAAGTAGTCCGTCAGACCAGTGAGGCTCGGGGTCCGTGAATTATAAACTGAATTTTGACTTCGAAGCCTTCTCTAGAAGTGTATAGTAGATTTTAGCTACAATCTGCTTCAAACCAACGATAGTTCTATTGCAAATCCATGATTAAACTAAGCCAAGTCAAAACAAAGCACTTTTTATGCCATTTGGGGCAAAGGCATAGATTCCATGAATAATGAGGCATTGGTTTTAATAGCATCATGACTCTAATCTAAGCTTTAACGACTTATTTTTTCTAATTACACATTGTAAAGCTCTTACTTTGAAGTTTGAACGCAAAAAGTACTTAGAAACTATTTATATTCCTTTAAAACTGTCAAATCATGTATATCAAAATAAAAATCCTTAAAAAGTGGAAAATAGTATGAAAACTACTGTTAGGTATAAATTTACAGTACTACCTAGTGAGAGGAGGGTAGTGTAGATGTATCACTCGGATTTTTCCCCGAACGACACGAGTGAGAGCAGTAATCAGAGCGGCCCCAAAAACTAATACTTTAAAAATTTATTCAAAATAGTTAAGTCATTAAAACTTTCATTAGTAGCCAAAACACTGATTGTATCCCTTAATCTACAACATGGAAACAAACAATATTTAGAAACGATTGGTTAATTAAGCCCAGAACTTAATATTATTAGAGTAGAAACCTTGTCTTGAAGGTGGTTCACTTTTCTCTGGCTATGTTTGTTGAAACTAGTTACGTTAAAAACACCCCGCAGAATGGGTCTTTCTCAAATCTACAATTTCCCTGATCTGGTTTTATAACTTGGCAATTACTGGACTTTCAAAAACAAACACGTGACGTCTTATCTCTTCTAACTAAACGCGACATGTTTCGCGATTCTTACCACTCAGTTTTCAAGGATAATTCTACCCATAGCCTCTCTGCTTCAATAAGTCTTATGTGAAGATTTTGATGTTTTTAAGAAATCAATATAACATGAACGTAATTACAACCAGCAAACGCGTTCTAATGTTCCAAAACTGACTTTTGTTTGGAAATGAACCTATTTTCCTTCAATCTCTTGACCAAGGCTTAACCGTAAAACCGTTTGGGGGTGGGGCTTTGGAGCGATAACAGAATATTAAAATAGACCGGTAAACGGTTGTTTTAAGAGATAAAATCTAACAAATATACTGTTCAAAAAGTATTGAAGAAAAAAAACAACAATAATAATAATAATAATAAATAATAATAATAAATAATAATTACCTTGTCAAATAAGCCGTGTTTTAGTTTTACAACGAAATGAACGAACGACGGGCGCCGTGAGCCTGCTGTATGGGGTGCTAGTTCGGTGCTTTAACTGAGCAGACGACTGTTAATACCGCTCGCGGCGCGCTCGCTCAGCAAGTCAGCAACAGAGTGTCAGCAACGAAGAGAGTGTGATGCCATAGATAATATACACAAGGATCGGAAGGTATGCCTTCCGTAGTGTATCTCTCTTTGCCGCGCCTGTGCGGGGGGCCGCACGCCAAACTTCTGCAGTTGACTTCCGCTTCTGCGCAGACAAGGTCTGCCTGCTCGTTTTTCGTGCATGACTCGCCGTACGCATGCGCTGGTTTCCGGAAGTAGAACCTACCCAGTTTCTACAAAGCGCGGCAAGCTCTCCCCCGACCTTCTGATCCTGGTGTTTATTATCTATGGTGATGCAAACCAAAGAGGATTCATTCTCCGTGTGCAAACAGATCAAATTAGTTATGACTTTTTTACAGACTTATGAAAATTTATTGAAATCTATAATTTCAATTTATCTAGCCTAAAATATTAATATTAATATTAATACGATTAATATGAAGGTTTGACTTATTTTCGTGCGAAGTTATGCCACTGTGAAGTAACAAGACGTAGTGCTGTTTCAAGGAAACTCTGTAACATTTCTTTCAATTGAAAAGAACCTAAAGAAGGAAAACTTATCGGATTCGATATAAAATCACAGCTAAAATTGACGGAATAACATAAAACTTCCTTGGAACTTTTAACATAAATTTTTGTCAAAGTAATAATTAAAACTTCTTACCACACACTAACCCTATAACAATTTGTACGAATAAATATTGATTATCGTATAAAAAACAAACTTTATTTCAAAATTACACTGGAAAATGAAATACTTTTGGCATTTTTTTGAAAAAAAAGGGTTAAGGAACGCATGATGATAAGTTTATTGTGGTGGAATGTCTTTGTCAGATTTGATTCTAATAATTGGAGCGTCTTCATTTTGCCGCAGAAGAATCTTGCCATCTTGAACCCAAACGAATATGTACTGGTTTGTTTTAGCGAATTCTTTGACGCGATGGAGCAATTTCTTGTTGAAATGGGTCAACTTCAGGTTGATGTAGATTTTGTCATCCTTGAATGATTTATCCAAAGATGATGCCAAGATTCCAGTTGACCTCTTCTCTCTGAAGGCTTTCAACCAAGTCTGGGCCGTCTCCACCCTCTGAAACGTGACCACGATCGATCTGGGCTTGTTGGTAGCTTCTGGATAGACACTAGTTTGACAACAGACTCGAATCAAATCGCTTGGAAAAGCCAAACCCAGATGGTGAACTATAGAGGCTAATATAGATGTCAGGTTCTCATCGGATTTCTCTGGTAAGCCGTTTATTTCCAAGGTGTTGAGCATTTGCTCTTGCTCATAGCTGTTCAGTTTGGACTCAATTTTGAACCTCCAGTTATCTCTTTCCGGTTTCGAAGCAACCAGTTTTGGTTGCTTGGCAAAGTTCTCGCCAATTTCCTTACAAGATTCTGTTATTTTGGCTAGTAGTGGGGCGACTATTTGGGGCATTATAACCTCAGCCGAAGATGCTGTCGACGTTTCTACAGCAACACCTTAGACTAATCCCTCAAGTTTGATCTTCAGATTGTCCATTTCTTCTATCATTTCGATTTCATGTTCTGATTTACTTGCCTTCAATTTGTATTTTTCCGTTTAAGTAATCTTCCCAAGGCTGCTTTAAGTTCTGTCAACTCTTCTATCAATTTCCGTTCTCTCTCGGTTGACTCCAATTTGTCGTTTTCCCTTTGTTTCAGTAATTCATCCAAGGTGATTTTCAATTCACGCTTACTTTTACTTGCCTCCAATTTGTCCTTTTCCGTTTGATTCAGTAAATGTTCCAAGGCGGCTTTAGGTTCTGTCAACTCTTCTTTCAATTCCCGTTCTGTCCAGCTTGCCATCAATTTGACCTTTTTCGTTTCATTCAGTAATTGGAAAAATGTGGTTTTCAGTTCTGTCAACTCTCCATGCAAATCAGTTTCTCTCTTGCTTGCCTCAAACTTGTCCTTTTCCGTTCGATTCAGTAGTTCACACATGGTGGTTTTAAGTTCTGTCAACTCTTCTTTCAACACCCGTTCTCTCTCGGTTGCCTCCAATTTGTCCTTTTCTGTTTGATTCAGTAGTTCACCCAAGGTGGTCTTCAATTCACTTTCTCTATTGCTTGATTCCAATTTGTCCTTTTTAGTTTGATTCAGTAGTTCATCCAAGGTGGTTTTCAATCCCCGTATTATCTTGCTTGCCTCCAATTTGTCCTTTTCCGTTTGTTTCAGTAATTCATTCAATGTGGCTTTCAGTTCTCCGAACTCTTGCTTAAATTTTTCCAATTCTTTAACCACGTTGTTGGACTGCGATTAACACATCTGGGCTGAACCTGCCACGTTAGAATTCTTATTACACTTCATTTGGTTCTTAAGGATTTTCATTATTAAATCATTATCTCTAGCCAAATCCAACGGCGTTTTTCCATTTATGTCAACCGTGTTACAGTCCGATCCTTTAGACAGAAGGAAACGTACGATGTTGACGTTGCCACGTACGACAGCGTGATGCAAAGCATTACGGCCTTCATTATCAGTAGCATGAATATCCGTTTCTTTTTCGAACAGAGCAACGACTGTTTCATATGAAACGGCGTAATGCAAAGCAGTCCAACCACTGTTATTCCAAGCATTAACGTTCGCTCCTTTATGCAAGAGAGATTTGCTAACATCGAGAAGATTACGACTGGAAGCACTCATTAACGGGGTACTCCCATTTGAATCAGTCAGATTAACATTGGCACCTTTTTCAATAAGCAGTATTGCCACATCTGATTTTCCTAATTCACAAGCGAATTGTAATGCCGTTTTCCCACTTTTACCAACGGCATCGATGTTTACACCTTCATCCAAAAGAGACTTGACCACATCGAGTAGATTACGGCTGGAAGCACCCAATAACGGGGTACTCCCATTTGAATCAGTCAGATTAACATTGGCACCTTTTTCAATAAGCAGCAACGCCGCATCGGATTTTCCTAATTCACAAGCCCATTGTAATGCCGTTTTCCCACTTTTATCAACGGCGTCGATATTGACACCTTTATCCAAAAGAGACTTGACCACATCGAGTAGATAAAGATTACTTCTGGAAGCAATCATTAACGGGGCAGTCCCAAATGAATCAGTCCGATTAACATTGGCACCCTTTTCAATAAGAAACGAAGCCACATCGGATTTTCCACTAAAGCAAGCCAATTGTAATGCCGTTTGCCCACTTTTATCAACGGCATCTATGTTTACACCTTTATCCAAAAGAGACTTGACCCCATCGAGTAGATTACGGCTGGAAGCACCCATTAACGGGGTACTCCCATTTGAACCAGTCAGATTAACATTGGCACCTTTTTCAATGAGCAGCAACGCCGCATCGGAGTATCCATTATTGCAAGCCAAATGTAATGCCATGGCTCCCCAGTCAGCAACGGCATCGATGTTGGCACCTTTATCCAAAAGAGACTTGACCACATCGAGTAGATTATGGCTGGAAGCACTCATTAACGGTGTTGTCCCATTTGAATCAGCCAGATTAACATTGGCACCCCTTTCAATAAGCAGCAATGCCGCATCTGATTTTCCATATTCGCAAGCAAATTGTAATGCCGTTTGCTCACTTTTATCAACGGCATCGATGTTTACACCTCTATCCAAAATAGACTTGACCACATCAAGTAGATTATGGCTGGAAGCACTCATTAACGGGGTACTCCCATTTGAATCAGTCAGATTAACATTGGCACCCTTTTCAATAAGAAACGAAGCCACATCGGATTTTCCACTAAAGCAAGCCAATTGTAATGCCGTTTGCCCACTTTTATCAACGGCATCGATGTTTACACCTTTATCCAAAAGAGACTTGACCCCATCGAGTAGATTACGGCTGGAAGCACCCATTAACGGGGTACTCCCATTTGAACCAGTCAGATTAACATTGGCACCTTTTTCAATGAGCAGCAACGCAGTATCCATTATTGCAAGCCAATTGTAATGCCGTGGCTCCCCAGTCAGCAACGGCATCGATGTTGGCACCTTTATCCAAAAGAGACTTGACCACATCGAGTAGATTATGGCTGGAAGCACTCATTAACGGTGTTGTCTAATTTGAATCAGCCAGATTAACATTGGCACCCCTTTCAATAAGCAGCAATGCCGCATCTGATTTTCCATATTCGCAAGCCAATTGTAATGCCGTTTGCTCACTTTTATCAACGGCATCGATGTTTACACCTTTATCCAAAATAGACTTGACCACATCAAGTAGATTATGGCTGGAAGCACTCATTAACGGGGTACTCCCATTTGAATCAGTCAGATTAACATTGGCACCTTTTTCAATGAGCAGCAACGCCGCATCGGAATATCCATTAACGCAAACCGAGTGTATAGCTGTTCTCCCACCTTTATCAACGGCATCAATATTGACACTTTTATCCAATAGAGACTTGACCACATTGACTAGATTACTCTTGGAAGCACTCATTAAGGGTGTTGTCCCTTCTGCATTAGTCAGATTAACATTGGCACCTTTTTCAAGCAGCAGTAATGCCGCATCGGATTTGCCATAATCACAAGCGAAGTGTAATGCCGTATTACCCCTTTTATTAACGGCGTTGACATTGACACCTTTATTCAAAAGAGATTTGACAACATCGAGAAGATTACGGATGGAAGCACTCATTAAGGGTGTTGTCCCTTCTGCATCAGTCAGATTAACATTGGCACCACTTTCGATAAGAATCGATGCCACATCGGATTTTCCAATACCGCAAGCGATGTGCAACGCGGTTCTGCCGTCCTTAGTACAGTCATAAGTTAATTATGCCTCTAAGTACACAAATCGCTTCCACTTCTATGGCAATAGTGTTTGTCTGGCTCCCTTTAATGAAACCCTATACTCTCTCCGTATCATTTATCACCTCAACTTCAATACAAAATTGTACCGCCTAGCCTAGCGTTTCTTTTATCCCTTTTAGAATGTTTCAGGACTGAAACCGCCTCTATCTCACGAGAGAGAGAGAGGGATTTGGGGTTGCTGAAGTAAAATTCGTTCCCCCCCCCAGTGCCTGCCTATACGAAACGTAAAAATCTCCTTTATTCCACTTGATGTTTTTTTTTCGTCTCGACCGCTTGGTGGCTGCACCGCGACAGAAATTTCAAAATTTTCTCTCTTCGGATCTTAGAGCTATACGAGTTCTGACGTCACAGAAGCCTGCAGAAGATGCCCAGTTTTAACCCGTATTTGTGTACTTAGAGGCATTATAAACTTATGGTACAGTTGATATCGGCACCATGGTTTAACAACCTGACCACATCATTCATTTGCCCCATTCCAACAGCAGCGAAGAATTCTTCGGCAGGCATAATGTTGGCGTATTCTTCAATCTCTATTTTCTGGTACCTTGGGTAATTTGCAGCTGAAAATAATAATAACAATAAATATAGACAAATACCCATACCTTTATTTGAACAAGAGATCATTTCAATCTTTTCTCTCGCGCTCTTTGAACCTTAAAATTTATTATGGCTGGTTTTTCCTATCTATATAGTATGGGGACAGATTCTTCCTTAAAGGAATACGTCAGATAACAAAAGAACGACCTTTTTCTAAATGAAATATTAAAAATAAATTATCTCTTATTACAATATGATAATTAGCACTTAATTAGTCTTAAAAACAATCAAGGACTACTGCCTCGCCATCCGCCATTGGGTTAGTGGCGTCTGCTAAACCGAACCTTTTACCCCTAATAAAGGATTGGTTGAATTCTCACAGGCTGAGAGTGAGAGAGGTAAGGATGAAATAGGGGAAAGAGGTTCGGTTTAGCAGACGCCACTAAACCAATGGCGGATGGCGCAGTAGTCATCGTTTTTAAGATTAATAAAATGCTTATTATCATGTTGTAATAAGAGATCATACCCCTATATATTTATTTTTTTACCTCTCCTAGTGACGATGACGTCACGAAAAGGTATTATCCTGCCTTTATCTAGCAGACGTGTATGTTTAAAGGAAGAAGTGTGTGCCTAACCTGGTAATGTAAAAGTGTTTCCGGATGTTTCTTTCATTCGCACCAAGTTAACATCGGTATTTAGAGTTATTGTTAAAAATGTCCACTCTTGCGCTATTGAAATTGTCTAAACAAGATGGACAGGCTGATATGTCTTACTCTATAGAGTCATCTTAGTTGTGACGTAAGTGCCCACGTTAAACGTCACGGGCTTAGCTTTGGCAGCGGGCGGCCATGTTTGGTACCGCTTTGGTTCTAAGGGCAAATAGCATGGGTGACGTCACACAAAGGCTTCTGAGATAGCTCTATATGATTGCCAATTTCTTTGTTTTAGGGTCCAATGTTTGGGGGCTCGTACCTCCGAAACTAAATGTTTTAGGCCCGATGTTCTTTGACACTTTTCACTCAGTCTGACCCAAAAACACTTTTTTTTTAAGTTTCACGTTACGCCTAATTTCTATCAAGATTAAACAAAATTAGTTGTCGTTAGCAGCAAAGTGTGTTAAAACATTTCCGGGTGATAGGTCTTTCATTTGAAATTTCACCAATAAAGCGCGATATAAAATTATGGATAATAGTTGTGCCGGGGAGAGGTTGAACATTTATCGAATATCGTATTGATTATTGCCTTTTTCTTGCTATAAGTAAAAACCAACTTATTTCGCCCAAGGGGCTAACAACTCTGCTCTAGGAAATTCTGAAATATTTTGCGTTCTATTTGCTTCTCGGTCAGCCTGAGATCATTTCGTAAGTGATCTTATCATAAATATTAAAATTCTGTTTCATGGTTTTTTTTAAGTGTTTTTCAAAATTTAAAATGAGCATTGCTACTTCATGTAGTTCTTAAAAGGTTTTATTTAATTTAAAACTTAACACGGTTAGTTTTTTTCTTCAGTAACAGTGCTTATTTAAAATACCTACTTAGAAAAATAGTCGTAACTGATCTACATATGAAAAAAGATGGATCAGAACGGATCCACCAATGAACGATCAAGTAACTTTCAGTTTAGCAACAACAATTAGGAATCCGCCACATAACTCAATTTAGTTCTAGATTAAAGTATTTTGCGCGCAAATTTCACACATTTAGTACTTGGATTTAAACAAATTTACTTGGAATTATACAATTTCTCCCAAGATTGTTTTGGTCGCGAATAATGCATTTTTGCTCTTGGACACACAATTTTCTTCGGGATTATACATTCATTCTTTGGGATTATACATTCATTCTTCGGGATTATACATTCACTCTTCGGGATTATACATTCATTCTTCGGGATTATACAATCATTTTTCGGAATTATACATTCATTCTTCGGAATTATACTTTCATTCTTCGGAATTATACATTCATTCTTCGGAATTATACTTTCATTCTTCGGAATTATACGTTCATTCTTCGGAATTATATATTCATTCTTCGGGATTATACATTCATTTTTCGGAATTATATATTCATTCTTCGGAATTATACATTCATTCTTCGGGTTATACATTCGTTCTTCGAGTTTATACCTTCATTCTTCGGGATTATACCTTCGTTCTTCGGGTTATACATTCGTTCTTCGAGTTTATACCTTCGTTCTTCGAGTTTATACCTTCGTTCTTCGAGTTTATACCTTCATTCTTCGGGATTATAAATTCATTCTTCGGGATAATAAATTCATTATTCAGAATTATACATTCATTCTTCGGAATTATACATTCATTCTTCGGAATTATACATTCATTCTTCGGAATTATACATTCATTCTTCGGAATTATACGTTCATTCTTCGGGATTATACATTCATTCTTCGGAATTATACATTCATTCTTCGGAATTATACATTCATTCTTCGGATTTATACATTCATTCTTCAGAATTATACATTCATTCTTCGGGATTATACATTCATTCTTCGGGATTATACATTCATTCTTCGGAATTATACCTTCATTCTTCGGGAATATAAATTATAAAGAAAATTGTATAATTCTATATATCCTTGTGAATTATACAATTTTCTCGGAGACAACTTTCGACGTAGGGAGGGGCATTGTGAAGCCTTGGTCTAGTGATTACCCCCTCTCAGAAAACTTGAATAGAAGATAGGGACTGTAATAAACGACAATAGAGGAGCCAAATCAATCAAATGGGAAGTTCCTGCATGGACCCTACAATTTCCAATATCCACCAATTTTAACCTCATTCTTTCACAAACTTCGGTATCACTGATGTAAGTATGGAGTGTTGAGGGGGGGGTCACACAAATTGCTACATTGAATTCTATTGAGAGTTCGTGGCGCAGTGGCGTCGCTAGGCCTTTTTTGGGGGGGCTATAGCCCCCCTAAATTCCAAACTTAGCCCCCCCAAAATTATCCGTAAACCCTACCAAAAAATTGCTGTTACCAACCTAAAATTCTGGGGCAATATGTAAAAAAATTTCAATATCAAACAGAAAAATTTTGAAGAAAAAACAGATGGAGACAAGTAAAATGTTTCACGTTCTTACGATTGGAGTCCCAATAGTGTGGACTAAAAGCTAACTAAAACTAAAAATCAGCCTAAGACGAGCGAAAATCCTTCATAATCGGTTCCGTAGTCTTTATCTATAAAAGGTTGTATATCTTTAAAATACGAATAATTTTACGTTGACATAAATTTACGGATAGTTTTAAAGGTCTACACATTTTCCAATGAACCCATTATGCAATTTTTAGCTACATCGTAGTATACGATAGGCTCTTAGTTTGACCCGAGCCGTTGTAGCTGTAGTAGTGGGAAGCCTTCACATGAGCAGTTCCCTTATGAGCGGTCCTCATAACAACAGTTCTCTAAATAGCTGTTCCCGAAATGGCAGTTTACCCATTACAGAAATTACCGATACAGCGGTTCTCGTAAACGTGGCGTACCGTTAGAGCAGTTCTCTAAAGAGCGGAAAAACAGATATGCGAAAAACTATAGTTGTTTATTATGGTGTAAGCTGGCCCAGCTGGGTTATATGAACTCAAAAAGAACTAGGTCAGATATGGATAATTTGGTTGGGTTAAAGTTGATTATTTCAACTAAATAGTATTAGGTCAGGTTAGGTTAGGTTTTGTTTCGTTTGGTTAGACTTAGGTTTGTAATATTTTGGAAATGGCGTAACAGTGTTACGCCTTTTCCAGAATATTACTGTTTACAATTATCTACTTCCGAAATAAAATAACCTTTATCGAATGCCTTTTCCAAAAAATGACAAACACTGCTATTTCCCAAAATAGCAGCCGCTATTTCTAAAACAGCAGTTTTGAAAAACTCCGCTGTTTTTTTTTGGAATCGCGGTTGCTATTTCGAGAACTGCTCTACCGGGAACTGCTCATATGAGGTACACCCGTAGTAGTAGTGGCCGGGGTTGTCGCTTTCACTATCGTCAGATTTTAGCTTAAAATGGAACTCGATAGTACCTCAACCCACCAATAGTGGTAGCTGAGCTAGGCCTGTGCGAGTCCAGTTTTTTACGGTTCGAGTCGAGTCTCGAGTCCTAAAAAAAGCTCTTATAGAATCTCGAGTCGAGTCTTTTAATTGGTTTCGAGTCCTCGAGTCCTTAAGTCAGCTTAAGAACTAGGCTTCAAGTCCAGTGTCGAGTCCTGATAAATTATGTCAAGTCCCGCTCGAGTCCTATTAAATTAATTCTATTAATAATAACTTTATTATATTTTACATAGTTAATCATACAAGAATTATAATAAATTAATTTCTAATAAGGATAAATTTTACTCACAAAGTATAAATTTCACGACGAAAATGACGCGGAGTAACAATAATATTAACTTTTGGTTCTGGTTTGCTTAACTCCTTTAGCTGAAGTCAAATTTTTGTCCAATCACCGGTCCATTCTAAACTTTAAATCGATTAAACCCCACTAGATGCAGCACTCCACTTAAAATTCCGGGTCACCGAGTAAATATTTTTGGACTTGATAAGGCGTCCAGTCTCGGTTCGAGTCCTCCTCGAGTCCAATAGTGAAGATTTTTAAGGACTCGAAATAATTTTCAAGTCCTAAAATTTTGATTTCCGAGTCTCGAGTCGAGTACTCGACTAGAGACTCGATCGAGTACTCGCCTTCGTTCGAGTACTCGCACAGGCCTAGCTGAGCTCAGTTAGAGATTTTATTTTAATTAAAAAATTTTCACACCGCACCCGGGAATTGAACCCGGCTGGCTGGCGCAGCAGTTAGATACGCTACCACTGTGGGGTCGGACACTTCTGATTTTTTTAGGGTCTTTGAATTTTTTTCGTTTTATTTATGTGCTAATTAAATAGATAACGATGTGGCTACTATTAAGTCCCAACCCCTGGGCCATCTTGTTTATATTAAGTTCTTATAATAACTTTAAAATAGTTAGCCCAGATTTAGCCCCTCCAAATTTCAAACCCTAGCGACGCTACTGTCGTGGCGTGGGAAAATTCGCATAACCTGCGAGGTTAAATCATACACAGTAGAAAATACTTCTACTTCAATGAAAGGGGTTGAACCCAAAGAATATATTAATTTTAGAGTTACAATATCGACGAGTGAGATTTGAGGATATGCATTTATTGAGTTGAGAAATTGGCAGATTGGGTGAAAGAAATGGATTCATTAAACGTGAATGTGTACGGCATTATTAGAGATGTTACTATGTAATTTACCTCTAATTGACTCCTTGCATACAGTATATTACCAAAGGTTCATAAGATATTTTCCATAAGTTTGTCACTGGTTACAAACTGGAGCTTGTCATGAAGTAACGTAGGTCTTAGATTCGAGGTAAAGCGACGCCTGGTGAGGCGCTGTCAAAGGCTTAGTACAGATTAAATAGGAGAAGATGGACTGCATACCGCGTGTTGAGAATTTAGTAAAGTAATTTTCGCGTTTCTAAAATAAGATAATGATTAAATTTAAATTTGTATAAATACTATCAAACCTGTATAACTTAAGCATATCACGTGCAAGTGAACAAAATAATAATAAAAAAACCCATCTAACCCCAAAAATTACCTTAAATAAAATATAACAAAAAAAAATAAGAACCTTGAACTTTCAATTTCAAAAGAAACCACCGGAAACCACCAACCCTTTAAAGTAACAAAAATAACCATTGTAGCAATAAGAAAAATTTGTAAAAGAACTTGTCAACCTTGTCAAATGTAATCTGGAAGATCTTCTCTCTCGAGCTAGCGAAAGGGGAACGTCCCCAAAAAACCCAAAAACACCACCAAGTGCCCAAAAACCGAATGCACGTGTACAGCAAAAAGCTCGAAGATGATTGGCTAGCTTAGAGAGAGGAGATCTTGCAGAATAAAAAATACCTTGTAAATTTAAAAGTATACCTCACTCTTTACCTTGTAGCTGGACCCGAATGGTCACCTGCCTAAGCGGGAAATTTATTCCAAGTTTTAAAACTTTAAAATTATAACTTCCTCTTTTTTTATGTCGCTGGACCCGAATGGTCATGTAATACTTAAAAATTTTATCATTTACTATTAAATTTATTGTTTAGTTAAACGAGTCGCTAAATAATTACCAGAACTAATTACCAATTACCAGAACTAATTACCAATTACCAGCAACTAAAACCATAAATATTCATCCATTGTTTCAGTCCGGTGGATGGAAAAAATATTAGCTCTCCCAAAGCGCTTTTCTACATGGTGCAACGGAAACCCGGGATAATCGGGACGATTTAGATAGAACCGCGCGCGAAACCACGCGATACGTATGCCGGACGCAAACAACGCGCTCACCCCTGGAAATAACCAGGAAACTAACTCCGCCACCACTGAAGGTAACCAATTAAGTTCCGCTGGTTCCAAACAGTCAACCTCCACTACCTCTAGAAATAACCAAAACAAAAGGAACACGCAAACCTCAATTAAAGCCGCCCAATCTGCTGCTAACATGGCAACCACAGCACCTGACAAGGAAAAACAGCTTAAACTCGCACGCGCCTCACAGAAAAGTGCGCTGAATGCAGCTACCAGGAAAATTTCCGCCATCGAGAAACTGCTCAAAGCAGTGCCGTCTTATCCATTGGGCCCGTTGGGCACTGGCCCAGGGGCCCCTTAAGAACAGGGGCCCCACAATTGTCAAATAATACTCATTTTACCTTTGTCATAAGAAAACCACAAGAAAATATAAACTACTTTCCATCGGTCATTCAGTCTTTTCAATAAAAAATTTCGCCTTCGAACTTGTAAAATGTAAAACTAAAAATCTGAGACCTATGAAGTAGTCACCCATTGCCTTGGCTTTTACATTATCCCCCTCCCCATGGCCTGACTTCACAACCGCTCATCGGCTTATTTATTTAGTTTGAAACCTTCACTCTAAAACAGTCTCAGTCTATCCTGTCATTTTGCCCATGCTCAGAGAGAAAACCTGGAATTTTCTCGATCATTCTCGCTGTTAGGTGGTGGTCTATTTCTCTCCCTGCTGAAAGTAGAAAACTCTGTTTAAAATATAATGCCTGTTATGAATAAAATTATGGCTGAGATGTTAGACAAACCATAAATAGAGATTATTAGTGATCAAATCAAAAATGAAACGTAATACTTTGAGCGGTGCTCAGAAGATAAAAGCAGCTGCGCAGGAGAAAGAGAAAGCTAACATCATGTTTCCATCAAAATGCTATGAGAAGTGCTGAGCCAGGTAAAATGACTCTTTCAACAGTATCACCGAAGCCCTCAACGACTACCACAGTTCCAACCGACATTGCAGTGGAGTCATCACTTGTTCCTACAACTGATCCAGATGAGGATATTCCACCAGTGGAAGTGCTTAAAAATCTTCCTTCCAGGAACAGATGCAGGGCTATGGGTAATCCTAACTCAGTTGATTGCTGGATTCGAAATGGGCCGACATCTTGTCAGAAACATGGAAACGACCTTTACAAGACACGCCGAGTGTATAAAGCAGATGGAGAAAGCATTAGAATTCCAAGACAAGATATTGGTCAAAAAATGTGTTCAAACGTGAATTACATTGGCGATCCAAGAAATGATCGACTTCGATCCAATTGTAAAGGAATTTTCAAGGAAGAAAGTGTGCAAATGTTTCTGACTTTGCGTTGACTGTTAATTTTGTAGACTTTAGTTTGAAGGAAATAATAAATAGTTTTATTTCTCGATTATTGTTTTGTATAGGGGATTAGGGGGCCCAATATACTGCACTGCCCAGGGGCCCATATAGCACTTAAGACGGCCCTGGCTAAAAGCCACGACCATCGACGCGGACGAAATTGAGGACGCCATGACCATTCTAACCCAGCGGGAGGAGGACATTTTGCTAGCCGACGCAAAAGTACAGAGCCTAATCGACGACGACGACGAGCTGGAAAAAGAAACGGACACCTCCATAGCTTTCCGAGAAGGTATCTCAGATATCAAACTCAAAGCTGGAAGAGCCGCCCGCAAAGCTCATCAAGTCTACGGAACCTCATCATCAGCATCAAACAACAGTGGATCCACCTAAATCACCCACGGAACGACCCCACCGCTTCAACCGCAAGCCGCCGCACCCAGGATGCACCCAAAACTACCAGAAATAACCATTCCTAAATTCTCTGGAGACCACACGAAATGGAACAGCTTCTGGGGAAGATTCAACGCGGTAGTAGAACAACAGAACGTTACAAAGGTAGAGAAATTCATTTATCTAGTGGATTATTTAGAAGGCGAGGCTCGTGAAGCCGTCAGGGGTTACGATGAGGTAGATGACTCTTATGACCAAGCCGTCAGGGGTTTCGATGAGGTAGATGACTCTTATGACCAAGCCGTAACAGTACTTAAAAGGCGTTATGAAAAGAATGAATTAGCCGTTCACTTGCACTTTAAAAAATTACAAGAAACTCAGCCGGTTAATAATTCTAGCAATGTCAAAGCCCTACGTAATTTGTTAGACACGTGCGAAAGTAGCCTTAGAAGCCTTAAGGGAATGGGGGTAGATTACACTGTAAAAGGCGAAGGTTTTTGCCCTGAAATCTTGACTTGTTTGCCAAAAGATATTAGGACCGCCTATTGCGCTCAACGCAAACCCTCTCAAAATGGTTCAATTTGGGACCCAGACGAGCTAATAGAATTTATTAGGGGACAGGTCGAAAGCAGGGAAATGTCCGAGTTACTGGTGGGAAATCAAGGAAAAAATGTACCCTCCGTAAACCAAGAAAAATTCCAAGAGAGACCCAAATTTAGGAATAAATATGAAAATCATAACCCTAATTATTATAGACCATCAGCCTCCCAATTAGCCACAGGGGTAACCAATCAAACCCCCCAAAACCAAGAATTTACCTATTGTATATTCTGTAAAAATAATAGCCACAAAACCAACTTTTGCGCCAATTACCCACTCGAGCAAAAGAGAACCATTATTAGGGATAGCGGCAGGTGCTATATCTGTCTCCGTAGTGACCGTACTAATCATGACGCTGGATCATGCAGATCCAGATTTAGAAATTGTAAGAAGTGCCAGAGAAAACATAACTACGCTGTATGCGAAGAAAACCCCGCGCACAAAAAGCCGGTAAATCAAGTCCACACGCAACTTCTAACCCAAGTCCAAAACCACAATTCCAATCAAGTCCACATGCAAGCATATAACCATACGCAAAATCCTACCGCCTATCAAGTCCAAAACCAAGGCCAACCCCAAGACCACATGCAACACCAATCCCAAGTCCACATGCAACCCCAAATTCAGGTCCTACCACCAAACCAAAACCAAGTCCACATGCAACCCCAATTTCAAGCCCACATGCAAACACCAAATCAAACACAAGTCCATTATTATAACCTAAATCACCCATTTAACCAAGACCAAACACAGGTTAAATCCATAGCCGAAAACCCTACTGAAAATGTAACCATGGCAATGGCGCCAATCAAAACTACCCACCAAAACGTTTTACTCCAAAGAGCCATAGCCGTAGCTAAGAACCCTAGCCAACCAAAAAACTCCCTAATAGCGAAATGCTTCTTAGACGGCGGAAGCCAAGGTAGCTTTATCAAGGAGGAGTTAGCCATTAGATTAAAATTGCCCATAGTTGGAGACCACGAAATAGACGTATTTAGCTTTGGGAACAAGAACCCCCACCAACTTAAACATAAAAGAGTAAAGGTCACCCTAGAAAACAAAGAAAATCCCTCAGAAAAGGTAGAAATTATCGCCATAGTCCAGAAATTCCTAACCTATGACTTTTCAAAATCTAGCGACCTAGAGATTAAAGAAATCTTAAAATCCAAGGGTATAGAATTAGCCAGCGAATCCTTAATTGAAAGTGAATCCGACCAACCAGACATTGACATCCTTATAGGCGCGGATTACTATTGGGAAATTGTTAGTGGGAAAACAGAGAGATTGGGACCTAGAATCGTTGCCTTAGAGACAAAGCTGGGATGGTGCCTAAGTGGGCCCGAGAAGACCGTGGTAAAATCTAACCAGCCAGTTACAACCATGCTAATTAGCCTAGGCGAAAAGCGAATAAACCAAACCCTCAAAACCTTTTTCGACCTAGAGAGTTTAGGAATAGACAGCGCTGAAATTAAAGAGAACCCGAACGACCAAGCCCTTACCACATTTTTTGAAGACATCCAATTTGACCAAACCCAAGGCCGTTATAAAGTAAAGTTCCCATGGAAACTTAGTAAGGAGTCTTTAGCAGACAATTACCCTGTAGCTGTCAAAAGAGCCCAAGCCCTAGGAAATAAATTTGAGAAAGACCCCGCCTACTATGACAAATACAAAGCAGTAGTTAACGAGCAACTAGATTTAGGGATAGCCGAAATAGTACCCTCGGACCAAATAGAACCGTCAAACCCAGGTACCTATTACATGCCAAACCAAGGTGTAGAAAGAGAGCACGTGCAAACCACCAAATTGCGCGTAGTACTAGACGGGTCATCCCATGCTTATGGGAAGCCATCGCTTAATGATTGTCTTTTGCCGGGACCAAACTTAAACCCAAACCTACTCCTACTCCTACTTAGATTTAGGAAAAATAAAGTGGCAATCGTCGCCGACATAGAAAAAGCATTTTTGCAGATTGCCCTAGATGACCCTGATACGGATTCAGTTAGGTTTATTTGGTTTCAAGAAGAGAATGGGAAAATTAAACCAGACCACTACGTCATCTTAAGAATGACTCGCGTACCCTTTGGGGTTACGTCAAGCCCTTTTCTCCTTAGCTGCACAATAAAATACCACGTGATGCAGGCAAAAAATATCCCAAACCTACTCAAACAAGTCCTAAATAACGATCTTTACGTGGACGACCTAACCACTTCCTTAGAAAACGTAGAACAAGGCTTCGAAATATCCCTAGCTGCAGCCAATTTAATGAAGGGGGCGGGAATGAATTTGAGGAAGTGGGGGACAAACTCACAAAAGCTAAGAGACCTCTGGTCAAAACACGACCTATACACAGAAAAAAGTGTGTTAAAGATTTGAACACATTTTAGTGTTCAAAAATCAGATTTTGGTTTCTTGATATGTTTAAGTGATGAAAAAGTGTAATTTATTGAACACTTCGCTTAATTTTGGCGTTCAACTTCTAATTTTTGTTACTATTTGAAAAAATTGTAACAGTTGAACACAAAATCTTAACACTTTCACAATGAACGCGTTAAAAATTTAGGAACAGCGAACGCGATCATTTGTTTTCATGTTCTGTAACCTTGCAGTTGAAGGCGTACTTCGACGAAGCTTATTCGATATATACTCTGTTCCAGCTTTGGTTCTCAGCACACTCTAAGCTAGATCTCTATGTAACGTAGCTTTGTGCGTGCTGACGACTAAAGCTGGAACAGAGTATACATCGAATAAGGTCCCGTCGGAGATAGGAAGTTGCTTATCATATAGCGTGAAAACCTATTTCCTCACGCGCATTCTTTATATCCATGGTTTTTCTTTGTCGCCCAAGAATGAATTTAAACTTGAAGTAATTATACAATTCAATGAATCAGTGATTCAGTGGCGTCGCTAGGCCTTTTTTCAAAATTTCAAACTTAGACCCCTCTAAAATAATACCCAGACTGGTAAGCATATTTTTAAATAATAAATATTTGGAATGTGATTACGCCTTGAAAACGTTTCTTGGCAAAGCGCAGACGATGAGACGAACTCTCTGACAAAGCATTTTTGCAATTGCATCAGGGAGGAGAGACCATTTACTTATGTTTGGGAAATTTTAATATTCCCTAAAATTCGTCTGCAACCTTTACTGCTGCTAAAGTGCTAATAAGAAAACCGATCCCGAAAGTAACAGCACGTAAGTTTTGGGTAGGATTTTTAAGCCTTGGCCCTTTAGAATATTAAAGGTGTAATCCTTTTTGTGGGTAAGTTTTAAGTAACTATTACGTGACAAAAATAAATTTCAATACTTAATAGTCCTTTTACTAGCAAAATAACTTAAACCTCAGTACAGTAATACCTATTAATTATTAATTACAAGTAAGAAATTCTCGTACATATCTCTCTTGGACTCTAGAATGAGAGAGGTACAGTCGCGGCAATTAAAACCTTTCTTTCTCGCGACTTCTTGTTTCAACAATAAGCCGCAAATCTTTATTAAAACAACAATATACGATAAGTTTTTTTTATCAATTGTATCAGATCAATAATTTGAGGCTTATTGTTGAAACAAGACGTCGCGAGAGAAAGTTTTTAATTGCGGCGACTGTACTTAACATGTTCGTACACTCTAAGAAAGGGAAGTGTAATTTAAGACAAGTTGGGAAAGCCAAAATATTACCTCTCCGAGTGGAGATGACTATCACTACCCCTTAAACAACCTAAATATATGCATCTATCGCTTTTTTTAATTCTTTGCAAGTGCAGGAATTGAATTTTAAAATAGTCTATTGTTCAAGCCTTTTCAATATCTCTCAATTGCTGTGGAAACTCTACTCTCTCGCTATACCTCAACCGCATTCTTAGTCTACCAGTATGATTTGTAACATTTGTCCATATCAAAGCTGAATCATACCTTGCCACACAAAAAGCAAATGTGCCCAAATCATGGAAGCCACAACCCAATCACACATAAGCTAGGCTCCCACTTAACCAAAATAATTATTAAACAGTTAAATACTCACAAAGGTTGGCAAAATCAATCTCCTTCAGTAATACGTAAGGCTTAATTATATTATTTGCCGAACAAAATTAATCGAGCAAATCTAACACTTAACTTCTTCCTTCGAAATTCTATCAAAGAATGATTCAACTGTTTAAAAAAAGGTTTTTTTCGCAAATAGGGCGCTATCATATCAACCGAAATTCCGTCATATTTAAAAAATATACATGGCCAACACTTTTTTAGACACAATAGTGGAAGTTTTAGTCTCATTTAAAACATGTAAAACAATTATCTCATCTACAAATAGATTACACATGTCTTTTTTTACCAATATCTAGCCGTTTGGATTTTTCTAAACCAATCTTACCACCAAAATATTTTTTGATATAGAATAAATGTTCTATGTTCTTCATTTTTGAAAATATATTTTTTAGCGTTTGTAATGATTACTCTCTACACCTACACTAATCTAACAAGGAGTATAAATCCACTAGTGGAAGCGGTGTTTTTATTGAAAATATATTTTTTAAGCATTAAATCTAACTGGGAGTAATATGAAAGGAGTAGAAGCTTATCTGTCTTAGGAAATATGAAATTTTATCTTAACAGTTCGTTAAATCATAAGTTTATAACGAAAAAACGCGGAAGGGGAAAACGAGCAGACAACAACGATTTTTGGGGGTAGAAGTTTAAGAGCGCCATCTGTCGTCCGTGCCAAAGTTGAACTTCCACTCGAAGGCAATGGGAAAGTGGATAAAATAATGCCATCAGCTATTTAACTGCGTCGATATATTTAACGACTTGACCCATGACATGCCCTTAACACTGGCTTCTATGAATCCTATTTATTCTTGGATGCTAGGAAACTTGGTAGACGTAACAGTCTGTACCAAGTACCCAAGCATCCTTCAATAAACGCCTGGCAACATTGTGGTACGCATGGTACAACTAAAAAATAGGATGTGTATTTATCTTTCGACTCACTCCAAGCCTTTAAGCCCTCAATACAGAGGATTTGAAACACTATCGTAATTCCTAGTGTCTCGAATCTCTACGTTCCTGTCCATTATGAACAGTGCTGAGAGAATGATACATCAGAAAGAGCCATTCAAATCGAATTGCCGAAAATATTATCCATATTTTCATTTCATATAACTGAGAAAACAAATTATTATGGTTCTGAGAGGAGCTTCCCATTTTGGTTGTTGTTCTCAAAAATATATCGCAATGCACGGGCCTCGATAGATATTGGAGGCAATGAAGGAAATATATCACAATGCATGGGCCTTGATAGATACAGGAGGCAATGTAGGAAATATAACGCAATGCACGGGCCTTGATAGATATAGGAGGCAATGATTTAACGACTTCGGTACTTGGGTTTATCTTTAATATTTAAATAAATATAATTATTTTTAATTATTTTAATCGCCAGTAAATAACTTTAAAAATAGTTAAATCGTTTAAAATAAAGTTGTTCATAATATCTTTCGAATCTTTGCTAATATTGACGTTTAAAGTGAAGGGTACCCTTCTTGCCCGCTTTCTTCAAATTTTGGGGTATATATACGATCCGTTTCCATTATAATAATAGATAAAAACGCATTCGCGTGAACCTTTGGTGGAAGCCCTGCCATTGGGAGGCTAGACGTTTCTCGTAACCCTAGCTGATCGCCGCGTATATCTTAAAACCAAATAATAGATAAAAACGCATTCGCGTGAACCGATGGTGGAAGCCCTGCCATTGGGAGGCTAGACGTTTCTCGTAACCCTAGCCGCTCGCCGCGTATATCTTGAAACCAAACGATGACGGTGGAAAAGAAGCCAGAATGTACTGACCGGCGTCCATGTGGAATGGACAAAAGACCTGAAGATGGTGGTGCATAGAAGCTGGTGTCAATGTGGAATTGACGAAGAACAGAAGATGGTGGTGCATAGAAGCTGGTGTCAATGTGGAATTGACGAAGAACAGAAGATGGTAGTGTATATAAGCTGGTGTCAATGTGGAATTGACGAAGAACAGAAGATGGTGGTGCATAGAAGCTGGAGTCAAAGTGAAATTGACGAAGAACAGAAGTTGGTGGTGCTTGGAAGCAAGCACGTACAGACTAGTGTCCATGTGGGATGGACAAAGACTAGCAGATTGTGGTCCTTAGAAGCCAGTTAGTAAAGACTGGTGTTGGTAGATGAATGACCAAATTTCCGTGAACCGCGAACGCGTTCCGGAAATCGGGTATTTGTTTGCTCCGATTTGTAAACTGCGAACGCGGTCACGTGGGGT
Organism: Phalangium opilio; assembly: GCF_054372755.1. NCBI lineage: Eukaryota > Metazoa > Arthropoda > Arachnida > Opiliones > Phalangiidae > Phalangium > Phalangium opilio. The sequence continues at coordinate 5,914,816 of NW_028324175.1, forward strand.
CTGACAGACAGACAGACACACACACACACACACAGACACACAGACAGACAGACAGACAGACACGGCCGGTGTAATACCTCTCCGTGACATACGTCACTCGGAGAGGTAAAAATTGATTCTTTCCCACGCAGAGCAAGTTGAATTACAATTACAACCACCCATTAAAGGCCGACTTCCAGCAGCGAAAAGGGTTCTAGCGAAACTGAAACCGATGAGCATCGAGACTAACAATGGATCGCGCGACCGTGCCGATTTTCGAACACCCGCTGGGGCAAAAGTTGGAAGTGTTCCAACTAACTGAAATAGGTGCAATAGAAATCCTTCTTTTCCTCCCGAATTTTTGCTTTCCCCTGAAGAAAATTCTCTATTGTTCATCTTGAGTTAGCTGGAACCCTGCCAACTTTTGCCCCAGCGGGTGTTCGAAAACCGGTAAATGATCCATTATTAGGCTCTATGCTTATCCGCTTTCAATTCGCTGGAAGTCGGCCTTTAAACTAATAAAATCAAAATTAACCCCCACCATTACAGTTACTACTAAACTCGTTATCGCTAAATGGTTTCATGTTATTACATCACATGGAATACATCCCATCATGCTTTGCAATCCTGTCAACCATGCAAAAGGCCGACAAAATAAAAGTTAAAATAGAAAATGGTTCCCGAAGTAAAGAAGGTGAATTTATAGGACTTGAATCAGTCGTTAGAGCCGTTGAAGTAAGTCGAAAATTAACTACGCCTATACCATAAGTGAGCCAATAAGAAAATTTAAACTTTTCGTTACGTGTTGGAGGGAGGGGCTCTATACTGGGTGGTCTACGAGTCGGACTGAAGTAAATACTAACCATTCTCCATTCATACTTCTAAAATTAAATCTATCCCTGCTTATTATAATACCAAAAAAAAAATAAAAAAATACCCAAAAACGACTTAACATCTTTGTTATTTCCACTATATGTTTGAAGGAAAAAATATTGGTAAAGTAATTGTCGCATTGTGATGGAATTAAGTTTAAAAAAACGCTATACATTGTCACTTGCGCAATTCAATTTTATTTACTAAAACATACTAAAACTAATAAAAGCCACTTATTTCCTCTCATTAAAATACAATCATTAAAATACAAGTTACAAGTTGATTAATTAAAATTATATATACATTTCTTTTGTTATTTAAGAGACACGATATTAATTATTATTATTATTATTATTAAAACAACACGCTTTAGATCATTGAGATCAGAGAAAGCCGAGCAATATTATTATTATTAATTCATTTGGACATTTTACAAAAATACGGAACTTATTTTGGGGGGTCGTGTAGGCGATAATAAAAACACAAAATACATTTAGGTGGTTTTTTTCTTCTTCACAAATTCTAAAACTAATTTTTTAGTGGACTATTTTACAGAAGAAAGGCTATTTACATAAGACGTAAAAGTTGTTTAATTAACTACATTTATTTCTTGGTATTATAATCAATATTTCCGTAACGAGATGTAGGCCAGGCTTCTGTTGTTACACAGAGGCCTACATCACTAGGTGACGCAAAAGTCAAGTCTCCTAGCATGGAAATTATGTTTGAAGTTGTAGAGGATTTAGATTTTCTTCCTCTTCAAAAAAAAAATAATAATAATAATTTAAAGCTTTTAAAATCTCGTTCTCGTTTTTTTATAGACTACTCCGTTAATTACAAAGGCGGGAGACCACCATGTTAGGTTATTTCCCTGGCGCCAACCAAGAGGCAACGCCAGACGATGTCCCGAATAATCACTACACGCTGACTTGCGCTGCCTCTAGCGGTGGCCATCGAAATAACCCAAGAAGGTAACCTCCCCCGCCCCCTATAGTGTTAGTGCTTCTCTTAGGGATTTAATGGGATAGTCTATTATATTTCAGGCGACAAAGAAAATACCATTCTGCGGTAAATTTTCATGACGTCAATGTCAATGTCAATGCATAGCAAAACCCCCAACCCCTTCCAATTAAACCCAAAAATTCTTTAAAATATATTTCTACTAGCTGTTACCCGCGGCGTCGCTCGCGTGTAATAAGAACTTCCATCAAAAGGATATAAAGAATGGGTAGATTTAACCGATGACTAATATTTTTGAAGCACCCTGGGAGCGAAGGCACTCGTCGTTGCCCGTCAGCCCGTCGGGACATTTTTTATTACTTTTCAAGCGGACATTATTCCATAAAGAAGGGTTTTTAAGTTTTTGGCCGCCATTTAAAAAGATGGCGACAAATCGAACCCGAAAGACCATTCAGCCCTTCTATAGGTTAAAGGAAACCAGTGTACTAAATATTTGTGAAATCGGTTGAAACGCGCGGACTTTGTTGCATAGAGAAGACTTTTTTCATTTCTGGGCGCCATTTTTTAAGATGGCTGCGGATTGGAAAAATCTTTCTTAGTACGCGCCTACTACTTATGAGTAACGTTCCTGCAAAGTTTCAGCCTTCTAGAGTAAGCGGTTTGGGCTGGGCGTTGATTATCAGTCAGTCTGTCAGTCTGTCAGTCAGTCAGGACTTTGATTTATATAGATATTCTACAGGACCGGTAGGCCCTTGTAGATATGACTTGATACCGTTTTGTAACGTTAAAGTAATATTCACCCGCTTTTGCTAATTTCCTATGGAGATTAACATGGGTTTTTCGTGATTTTTCCCCACCGATAACTTAAAAGCTACAGCGAAGATACTTTTCGGAATTATCTTAAATTAACAATTAAGTATTCAGGGTGTGCTATCGGCCAGCTTGATCAAAACAATTAAGTCTAAGTATGTTAATTTTACTTAATTACAGAAGTACGGCTTTGACCATCGTGATTGGACATAATAATTAGCTAGATCTCTTGGAAAACTCAGTGTCACTACGTATCTGTAGTGTGGTGGTTATCACGTCCGCTTCACACGCGGAAAGTCCCAGGTTCGAGCCCAGGTAGATACATGTTTTAACCATCTTGATTGGACATAATAATTAGTTAGATCTCTTGGAAAACTTAGACTTACCACGTGTCTGTGGTGTAGTGGTTATAATATATATTTAACAATTATTTCACTTCACTTGGTTTAATAAGGTGACATAGGCAGCGTACTTTTTCCCTACTTTTAAAACCATTAAACTAAGTAATATTACAAGTTCAATAGATTGTCTAAAAAAGATGTTAAAAGCCACGGTAAATGGTGCATAAATGCTTAATATTTCCTTAATACTTGCAAATAATATTAGTAAATGGCGTGAATTGATGATAGAAATGGGGTTAAAGTACACCCTAAATGATGTCTTTTATGGCACTGGAAAAAACAGCATATATGGTGTTTGAATGCACCATTATATTTTAGAGTGCAAATGTATGACGGTAAAGCAAACATAATTATTCAAAATTTAATTACATTAAGTCTGAAGTGACAGATATTATATAAAAACGTCTTGGTGTGGACCAAGGCCGAAAAAACAAACGATATGTGTGAGGTTTATCAATTGACTGAAGTTCAGATATTGAAATTTTTTTCTAGTTCTTTTTATCCACTCAATCCTTAATCAATATTTAATTCAATCAACTGATTTTACTGTTAATCGATCTAGTCCCTCTAAATTAATTTAAAAAATTACACATCTACGCTTTTTCAAGAACAATTAATTTCATGATAAAATGTTTTCGAAAATGTAATTGTTCTTGAAAAAGCGTAGATATGTAATTTTTAAATTAATTTAGAGGGACTAGATCGATTAACAGTAAAATCAGTTGATTGAATTAAATATTGATTAAGGATTGAGTGGATAAAAAGAACTAGAAAAAAATTTCAATATCTGAACTTCAGTCAATTGATAAACCTCACACATATCGTTTGTTTTTTCGGCCTTGGTCCAAACCAAGACGTTTTTATATAATAGATAACGCCTTCACAGTAGTACAATCTCTACTTGTAACTCTAATTTAGCGACGACATACGGACACTTAACGTTCAAGTTAATAACACGTTGTTATTCTTAAACAGTTTGCACCATAAAATCAACCCCCTTTTAGCATGATGATTCATAGGCAATTCCAAGAACCAAAAACCAAAGTATACCACCATACAAAGCATTGAAAGTATTTAGCACTCCCCGCTGAACTACATTTCTAGGAATTTTGCTCTAAAAGCCTGAAGATTGTACGCATTGATAACACCAGTTAGAAGAGGTCGTATAAGGAGTGTCAAAGATAGAAGGGGGAAGGTAACTATGACGGCCAGGGCCACCAGGGTCGATATGGCTCTCACGCGCAACTACCTCCGAGGAGTTATACACGTGGGAATTTAATTTCTGTTCACCTTCGAAACTTTCCGTTTTAGAAAGGAGGACTCAAAGGAGGGCTTGTTACCATTGGATATAATAGAACGAAGATGGAACATGGAAGAATTTGGACCCCAAAAACTTTGGTATGCCTTCATTTAATTCATTTATCGCGTTGTTGTTTCTTATTTAGCCGCGAGATTAAACCCAACCATAGATAAATTAAATAGTAGAAAAATTATAGACATCGAGTACCTAACTCATGAAAATATTAGCAAGAGCCCCACGAAAATAGACCAATTCGATTTAACAAAGAGGGGAAAGACACAGGGGGGGTGAAACTTAGCCTTCCATATGGCATCTTGGCGCCTGCGCAGTAGTATTTTTGTATCATGAGAGTGCGCCCCCCTGTATGTCCCGATACTGAGGGTTGCCTACCTTTTGCTCTTTAGGGAGCTAACAGTTCTTTCCCCCTAAAACGTCACACCCTTCTATCTCTTACTGGAGTTTCATCCCCCCCTAACGGTTGGAAACAGTATTCTACGCGCAAAAATTCCACCAGAGAGGGGCTGCGTGACGTCAAACTATCTCTTCCCCCTAGCCAGCTGTTAGCTCCCTATTGGGTAGAACCAATAGAACCACGGAATATCTAATGTAATTCTTACTAGACATACAACAACAGTAAACCTGCGCGATGGGGATTTTTTTTACAATATCAAAATTAAAAAAACCCTCCCCAATAAACCCAAACCCAAAATAATGAAAACCGAAGAGTACTTACTTCAATTTTTGTAACCTGGAGATTAAGATAGAGGCACTTCTTAAAGCCATTCCAGATGAGACTGCAGCAGGGGGGGGGAGCTCCAGTTGGGTGGATTTTTCGGAACATGGCGCGATTCTTAGAAGCGCTGGTAGGTTGTTGGAAAGTTGGCCTGGTCCCTAAAAAAAAAACGAAAGAAAAAAAACGGCCGAATAAATTAAACCAAATAAAGATAAAATTTATTCAAAAACAAATCAATTAAAAGCCACGCAATCTAATCAAAGCTAATTTAAATCACAAGCAACACCAACAGAAACATTAATAACTCCAAAAGCAAACCAAATTTCCAAAAAACCAGGCAAATGAAAACCAAACCAGAACAATAGAACAATTGCTTACTTATCGGATTAGGGGAAACTTCCGCATTATCATTCAGATTAGGGGTCGAAACTCCGGCACCATTTAATTTAGATCTGACCATTGGATGCACGGATTGAACATTAATTTCTGGGACGGGTTTCTGATTGCCTTGCGTGAACCTCTTCAGTATTTTAGGCGACGGAGGGGTAGAATTCAGTTTCTTCATCATCTCTAAATAATCAGAGGTATAAACTAAAACCAAAATATAATTAATATTATTTAATTCCTTTTATATTTATAAAAACTCCTTTCTTTTAATTATGGTATGTTATACCAGGGATAAATTTAATTTTAGAAGTAGGAATGGAGAACAGAGTAATGTGGGTGGGCGCACGTCAAAGTCCCGGACCCCCTTCCACAGGACGGAGGGGGGGGGGTATAAAAAGAAGAGGCGGCGGGTCATACCGACAGAGGTAAAAAGGAATTACGTCACTATTTTTCGCCGTCTCCGTCAACAACGTCATCAAAACGTAGTTTAAGTGAGCAGCCAATAAGATAATTTAAACTTTTCGTTACGTGTTGGAGGGAGGGGCTCTATACTGGGTGGTCTATGAGTCGGACTGAAGTAAATACTAACCACCGTTCTCCATTCCTACTCCTAAAATTAAATCTATCCCTGATTATACTTTTATGTGTAATGTTTTACTTCAACATTAATCGTTAACACGCAATGGTTTAACTTACCAGGTGATGGAGGCGTATCTTTTTGGTTCATTTGTTCAATAAGAGGAGACACGTCATAGGTTAACGTTGTATTAACCTTTCCAGGAAAATCAGTTGGTGTTCTTTTGTCCTCATTTTCATCACTAACCTCAACAACGGAAGGAGGAACCGGCGTATTATTATTAGCTTCACAATCAAACGTATCATGCAAAGATCGTGCTAAAGGTTTTCATTTGCATTGAAGTGGAAAGGGCGACCCGCATTTGCCACGTGGCGGAAGACGTACGGAACTTAAACCTCCTCCTCCTTCAACCGGGGAGATACTCATTACCGGCGGAGTCGTTTCCTCTTTCTTGTCCTCCATTTCCTGATCATTCGATTGAAAGCTAGGATTACAACGGAGTCCCGACTGAGGTTGACGATTCCAAGGGGAGATGGACTCCCTGGTGAACTTATAGACTTTAAGCATCATATAGTTTTTTATAAATTCATCCGGTTCGGGGTTAAAGTTGGCCCGATCTGCCCACATTACTTCCTTCGGTACGTTAACCTAAACAGCGGAGGAAAAAAAATATGTGTAAAGAATATAAACAATTGTTTTTCGTTGGTAGAACAGGAAGAGTAGACGCGTTACCTGATCCAGAAGATTTTCATATTTTTCTTTCAGATCATCAGTTAACCGTCCGTGAACCATTAGAAGCAACTGTTGATCTTTGACCAACTGCAAGGCGTTAATGGCCAGTTTGAAATTCGAAGAACTATCATTAAATTGCAGCTTAAACAATTTGTTAATATGTTGCGTTTGAACGTTCAAACACGCAATCTCGACTTCCATTCTCTTGTTGTCGATGTATCTACGTAAGGAGTTGTTTCCAAAGGCGTCAATGCCATATTTCTCCTCAAGTAGATTAGCAATGCTTTGCTGGTTTGCTTCCAACTTCTCAGCGAAAATAGCCTCTGCGTTTATACACCTATTTTCCGTTTTTCGCAAACCCTTTGAAACGCTTAACATTCTTTGGGCGCTCTATAAAGAAAAAAAGATGAAGTTCTAAGATGTTGATTAGTTTTTGTAATTTTAATTTACCCTCGTTTGTTTTAGTTGTTCCCATGTTAACGATTGAACTTGTTCGTGGGATTGTTCTTTAAAATTCCGCTTAAGCTAAGAGAAAACGACAAAAACATTAAGGAAGAACTACTTTTACTTCCGAACTACTTAGAGACTAAGTTCTAATTTACCGACAAGAGCTTGGCATCACTTTCACAATTCATCATTTTTGTCCTTATCTTAATTTGCTCTACAAATAATGCGTCCAGAGCTATGACGAAATCGGGATCTAATTCGGTTGATTTTGGTGTTTCATTCACCAGAGTCGGACCAGAGGTAGTCGCGACTTTCTCAGGATTATTTTGATCATAATCCATTAGCGAACATTGACAAGAGAATGCAGACGTCGTTTCGTTTATGGAAATTGTGCTCTCCTCCTCGTAGGTTTTCAACTTCATTTTCAACTGGGCAATTTCAAGTTGTTGAGCCTCCATAATCTCTTTGTATTGAGAGACATGGGATTCGACGCTATAGGTATAGCGTTTTAAGTCTAGTTTGATTTCCTTGGCTCTAGCTGCGTATTTTAACGTGTTATGCGTGTCCTCGTAGGTCAGTGACGAAGGGCTATGGATAATTACGTTAATTAAGCTTATTACTAATTAGTGTGGGTTAAGATCGAAGTACCTAACAGCCGCAATCATAACTGTTACGCAGTTTCCCCCTAAACTGTCCTTTAAAATCCGGGTTAATTTACTGTTTCGATATGTGACGTGGTTTCCTTTCTAGGTTGGCAAGAAGAAAAAGAAATAAATGGTAACTACATTCATTAAGAGAATTACCATTAAATCAATTAGCAATACCTTCTTATCAGCTAGGGCATTAATACAACTTCCTAGTGCCAAAAGGGATTGATTTATGTTAGCCCCTTCCATCAGACGAGCTTTGCTATGACTTTTCATAGCTGTGGCACGTTCAGACCCAGCCAAATCCACCAAACTCATTTTGCCCATTTTAATACGTTCATTTGGCCCAGGAATTTTGTCTTTTTGTTTCAAATGAATTTGAAACACTGCGTGTGAGCGGTGTTACGTATGTGTGCACGAGTAAATAACGACTAAGGTTAGTTCTAGTAAAGCTTGTTTATTCGGCAAGGTCTAGCACTGTAATGTCTATTTTAGAGCATACTAGTTTACAGAACAACTATGTTTATTGCTAGTCACGCCGCCTAGCGGTGTGACGTCATCTTATGTAACATGTTTCTTTTTTTTTTAGTTAAAAATTAGTTATAAATGCCTCCTGAACAAAATTCTGCTTAAATGGTAATTTACACAAAACTAGGTTAATTAAAATTCTGCCTAAACAGTAATTACATAAAACTAGGTTAATTAAAATTCTGCTCAGATAGTAATTACACAAAACTAGGTCAATTAAAATGCTGCCCAAACAGTAATTACACAAAACTAGGTTAATTAAAATTCTGCCCAAACAGTAATTACACAAAACTAGGTTAATTAAAATTCTGCTTAAACAGTAATTACACAAAACTAGGTTAATTTTAAGAATTTTGATAACGCTTCGGTGTGATTATTTGCCGCCCACTTCTAGAACTTTTGCCAGTTTCTTGCGGTTGAGCTTGAGGCATTTGAGGCCCTGGCAACTTTTCTTGAGCCGTTAGTAGTGGTCTCTCGGGTATCCTTGTTATTCCAATAGAGGTTGTTGTCCTTCTTCTCTGATTTTCTTGCTCTTTACCAATTCGCCAGGAAATTTGACATCTACTAATTTCTCCCTCTGTACGCTTCGGAATCATCGCTTTCGCCGTGATTGGCTTTGGGGTCATTGTATTTGTCATCGATGTATTGGTCATAATTTCGTGGTGAAGATTTTCATACGTTGGTCTCAGGTGTATTCTATTTCTTCTATATTGTGCTCCGTTCGGTGTCGTGATTATATAGGAATCGGGTTCATTTGCGATGCCAGTGATTGTTGCTTTTTGCCAGCTACGAGGGCCAACACTGAAGAGAATATTTTCGCCAATATTGAAAGAATTCATATGGGTATTGGGTCGTGAATCATGTTTTGCCATTCGCGCTCTTCGAGCTTCTAGTGCTTGCCATGTGCGTTGTAATGGGAAGTGAGGCTTCAAGATAGCGGAAGTTGTTGTTGCTGGTGTCCGAATCACACGACCCATTAACATTTCTGACGGAGCCGGAAGGTCTTGGAGAGGTGTGGCTCGATATTCAAGTAAAATGTAGTGTGGATCTACTCCAGTCTGAGCGGCTTTGTTGAGAAGATTTTTTACCGTTTGAATGTGCCTTTCTACCATCCCGTTGGATTGTGGGAAATGAGGACTTGATGTCCGGTGTTCTACTCCCCACTGCAATAGGAAGTGCGCAAACTCGGAAGAGTTGAAAGGTGGTCCATTGTCAGTAACTATCCTTTGTGGCGTCCCGTACCGTGCAAAATGAGGTTTTAAGGCTTTTATGACTGTTTTTGCATTTGTTGACCGTAATTCGTCAACTTCGACGAATTTGGAATGATAATCCACACATAGGAGAGCGGGTTTTCCTTCCGTATGAAATAAGTCTATTCCCACTGTTTCCCATGGGAGCATTGGTATTTCATGTGGTTTTGTTATGACGTGTGTATTTGCCCTGCTTCTTCTTAAGCAAATTTCACATTTCTGGATGACTTTAGAAATTTGATCTGTCATGCCTGGCCAGTACACATGCATTCTTGCTTTTCGAAGGCAGGTGTTAATTCCTTGATGAGCACCATGAAGTTGATCAATTATCATGGGCCGTAGCGATAAAGGGACGATCAAACGGTCCCCTCTGTACAGTAAGCCTTGATCGCTATGAATTTCATTCTTGATGGGCCAATAGGAAGCTAGATTTGCGTCAACCATAGATGCGTATTTGGGCCATCCGTGCTGGACATAGTGTTGAAGCTTCTGCATGTTCATGTCTTGGCGTATGGCATGTTGAAAGTCCAGAACTTTGTCCCGTGACATGACAGTCATAGAATACAATGCTGTTGCGGGCCCTTCCAGGAAATCGGTGTTGATGCCTAAGGTCGGAGTAGGTGAACGCGAAAGTGCATCGGCTATGTACATTTGCGACCCTGGCACATATTTGAGTGTCAGGTCGTAACGGGCAAGTCGGAGAACCATCCGTTGTAGTCGGGGTGATAGTGTAGCGATGGGTTTTTTCATTATGGCAAGTAATGGGTTATGGTCAGTTTCAACCGTAACCCTATTACCAACAATATAATAGTTGAAATGTTCAACAGCGTAGACAATCGCGAGCATTTCTTTCTCTATTTACGCATAGCGCTGTTGTGTTTCTGTCAAAGTGGTGGAAGCGTATTCTATCGGTTGACCGTCCTGCAAAAGGACCGCTCCAATGCCAAATTGACTGGCGTCGACGGAAATAAGGTTCTCTTTGTCGGGATTATAAAAAGCTAATACGGGAGCTCTCTTTGTCGGGATTATAAAAAGCTAATACGGGAGCTTTCGTGATGTCTTCCTTCAGGCGGTCGAAAAGGCGTTGTGTATTGGCGTCCCATATGAATTCAGATGTTGCTTTTAATAATGTCCTCAGGTGCATCGTCTTTTCGGAGTGGCGTTCTATAAATTTACTAAGGTAATTTATTATTCCAAGAAACCTTTGCAACTCTTTCTTGTTTCTCGGGGGAGTGAGAGACTGAACAGCAGCTATTTTCTTAGGATCTACTTGCACCCCGTACTGTGAGATTATATGACCCAGATAGGAAATTCTTGGAACCGCAAGTTGAAGTTTCTTGGCACTGAATGTTACTCCATTAGCCCGTGCCCGTGTTAAAACGGCTTTTAAGATGTCGTTGTGATGTGAGATTCCAGTACCAGCCAGCAGGAAGTCATCTGTCGATATATACACGCCTGGAATATCTCCAAAAATCTCATGCATTACCTGCTGACAGATTTCAGAAGCACTTGATATTCCAAAAGGGAGACGTAGAAAACGGAATCTACCGTACGGCGTGGCAAACGTACACAAGTACGAGCTTTCTTCAGTCAGCTTGATCTGCCAAAAAGCAGATGTTGCATCCAGCACAGTGAAGACTTTGCAACCTTGTAGATTGCTAAATATTTCTTGAGATGTTGGCAGTTTGTAGTGTTGACGTTTGATGGATATATTTAGATTTCTCGGGTCCAGACAGACTCGAATTTCTGTTTCTTCGTTCCGGTTAGTAGACTGAACTGTTTGTTGTGTTGGTTGTTTTTTAGCTTTCGGGACTACTACAATTGGGTGAACCCAGTCCGTGGGTTTCGTAACTGGCTCAATTACTCCTAGTGCGACCATCCTTTGAAGTTCTTTCTTTAAAGGCTCGCGAAAAGCATGAGGTATGCTACGCGGCGGAACAATTACTGGCTTGGCGTCGGCTTGTAAGGTAATATTATGAAATCCGGGCAGACAACCCATAGGACCAAATACGTCTTGGAATTCCGCAATGATTTCTGACGGAGCTGCGATAATATTTGGTGATTGGAGTACATTGACTTGAGTTGGTGCTAATGCTGATGTGACAATGTTCGGTATGTGAGCGTCTGTTTCGATACGCTGAATCAGACCCAATTGTGTTGATGTACTTGCGCCTAGGATGGGTAAGGTCTGCTGTGGCGTTATGTAAAAGTGGCAAGAGCGAGAGGCATTCGATGATGATGCAAAGATGTCAATACAGCCCAGCATGGGAACTTGATGTCCTGAGTAGGACATGATTCGTCGAGATGTTGGTTGTATCATGGGAGGATTTATCAGCTGGTGGTAGACATCGTAGGGCAAGACGTTCACCTGGGATCCAGTGTCGATTTTGAAGTGCACCGGGTAATTACCAAGGCATATCGTTGCCAGCCAAGTGTTGGCGTCGGTCTGGGTTGAAAGTTCATCAATAGTAAGGAGATGAACATAAAACGGGTCAGTGTCAAAAAGTGCCGCTTCCCCCAGGTATTCTGAAGGATCCGCAAATGGCGGAGGTTGATATGACTGAACAGCTGTCATGGCGTTATGGTCCTGAAAAACATCATTATCTGGTGTAGTCGGAGGGTAGATTTCATCTTGTTGGTAGTGGTTTTGGTTTGAATCTGAGGTATGGTGCCATGGATTAAGCTCAGTCAGGGCAAAGACGGAAGTACAGACTCTGGCCCAGTGATTCTGACCGCCACACTTCGCACATCTGGACCCGTTTGCTGGACAAGTGCGAGGAGCGTGTTGTAAACCACACCGAGGACAAGGTGGGTTAGTATGTGTTGCACGATAGTTAAGGCTGGCCCGTGGAAAAGCTGATGTTGCACGAGGTGGTCGCGGAAAGGATGTTTGAGATCGTCTAGGACCTGGAGACAAGGATTGATGACGTAAGGCGTTGGGATATTGTTGTCGTCTATGAAAAGGTGGTCGTGAACGATGATGCAATGCATCCACCGTAACTGGCGGTGGTGAGGTTGGTACACGTAGTGTATTGTTCGTTGTTGCTTTCATGACTGATGAGAATGCAATCGCACTCTCCACTGCACGACATTCGGAGATGGCTTGTGTTAAAGTAACATTTCGAATCGTTAAAAGTTTGGTTTGCAAGTCTTTACTATGAATGCCTTCAACTATTTGTGAGCAAATAAGCGAATCGCGGACTGCATCGAGATCACAGTGGTTTATTTTAGTTTTCAATTCAGTCACAAAAGAGTCAAACGATTGCGTTAAGCCTTGGCGAGTTGAAAAGAATAGATGCCGCGAAAGAGTCACGTTTTTGTACGGCGCGAAGTAAGCCGAGAAAGCGTCATAAATTTGCCGTAATGTTCGCGGAAGGGCCGTACCGTTAATATCCGTTAAGATTGGAATGTCTAAAATTTTATATAGCTTCCTACCTTCTGTTCCAATAATATGCAGGAAGGTATTGATTTGCGTATCCGCATTTTTCTTGCTCAGTTCTGTAGCCTTGGCAAAGATATCAAACTCCTCTAGCCAATCTTCCCAGGCATCCGCCGAATTTTGACCGGGGGTAAAGGGCGCCGGCGCGTGAAACGTAGCCATGTGAATCGCGGAACCAACAAAAAAAAAACTTGCCGCAAAGGCTTACTTGTCTAATTTGTCTAATTCACGTTATCCGCGTTTAGTTCAATTGTTGGGCTCAGCGCTTGATTTCTTGTTTCTTTTCACACCCCACTTCTGGCACCATGTTACGTATGTGTGCACGAGTAAATAACGACTAAGGTTAGTTCTAGTAAAGCTTGTTTATTCGGCAAGGTCTAGCACTGTAATGTCTATTTTAGAGCATACTAGTTTACAGAACAACTATGTTTATTGCTAGTCACGCCGCCTAGCGGTGTGACGTCATCTTATGTAACAAGCGGGATGATTCGGCATTGGCGTCGGTCGGGTGTTGGGTACGATTTTTATTGCCACGACCCAAGAATTGCAAAAGCTCTTCAGCATCTTTGGGTTTGTGCATGGACAACCCCCGCACTTCAACCCCAAAACTATCTTCCCAGATATTTAAAGGGACTGATGGTACCAATAAGTCTTTAATAGTTTCATTGTAGACCTGAGTAGGTAAACCAATTTGTTTATTGTTCTAAGAACCCATGGTTAGACGTCTAATAATACCTCCAAATATGACACTGATATCTCGCATTCCTTGTCCTCCACTAAACCTACTCTTGTGAACATTTCCATAGCCATAAGGAAGGATATTCCTGGGTTTTCAGCATTGCCTAACATTGTATGGGTTTTCCCAGCCCCAGTTGCGCCATAAGCAAAGACTGAAGTACAATAAATTTAAAACCAATACCACACACTACACCATCCTATAGCTCGGTATTACCTGAACAGTTAAACCCATTCATAAGACAATCAATAATAGGTAAAGTGGTTTCCTCAAAGACTGTTTGATTGGGGCAGCTCCCATCAAATACCCGGTCAAATACAAAGGTCTGATTACGATTGGCCTTTTTAGCTAGGTCTCTCCTTGGTAATTGTTCGACACCGCGAAAGAAGAATTCGTCATTTTGTTCAACAGGATCAAAAACTAGCAAAGTTCTAGGGTACAATGCAATAGGAATAGGGGTTTAAACAAACGCGCCAACAACACGGTATATTGATAGCTTGCCTTTCAGGAACTTCCAATATTGATCTAGTGTTTGCTGCAACTTCAACGGAATTTAAGGGTCTAACCCTGACTACAACTTTAATGTTACCGGAACTCTCCGCCGAACTCGCGTTAAAACTTTTGAAGCTTTGATTGCTCAAACGTTTAATAGATTGGTTAAAAGGTCGCCTTTTTATGCTGGTATTTAGTTTAGCGCGAGTAGGGGTCATTTTACCGCGACTTCGAGAAAATTTGGCTTAAATTTTTTTTTAAATTTAAAAACTACGCGAGAACTTTATAATAAAATTAAAACTTACACGACAAATGTCACCAAACAAAGAAGTTGAATTTTAACAATGGAAATCCGAGAACAGGGTGGCAGTCACTGCAGTGTACACTTATAAAATTCTCGACTTCTTCGTAATTCGTATTAAAATAGGATAAAATTAAAACCGTGCCTATCTTCAGCTAATCACCTTCCATAATAACAATTAATTTACTTTCTACCCTTGAGGAAAGCTTAAATAATACTTAATCCGCATAAAAAATGAGATATACACCATTTTTCTACATAAGTAGATCCGCCACTAAAAATAACTTTTCAAATTTTGACCGTTGAAGCTTTTGACAAATGGGATTGGAGACTTTTTCTATCAGAGAGTAAAATAACATTTTTATTGTGAACATAGGCTAATAATCGTCTGCTTCATCAATTTAGAATGTTTTCAGACTTAGGCTTAGCGTCTTTTCAAGTAGTTATTATAAATTAAACTTCATACTATCAGTGACCGGTCTAATTTATTTAATAAAATATCAAAATGAGTGTGAAAGGTGGTTCACGATGTTGTGTCAAGCTCAGTGGTGGGCAAAACGGGAATGACATTCGCGGCGCGAGTGAACGGCGTCATTCTTTTTCACTCATTCCCCGAATGGCGAACGTTTTTTGTTAGAGCGACACTTTCCCCTCCCACTCTTTCAATTCCAACTACCGAACTCTATGACCCCCTTCTCAAAATTGAAATGCCTCACCCTAGGAATGAAAAATTCTCTTTCGACAAAAGTCTTTCTTCAAACCGGAATGAAAAAAAAATTCCTCCGCTCTCCTAGACGTAGCCTATACAATTACCGAGTGAAAATAGAGGCCTGCTCGAAATTTTATCTCCGTTTGGGAATGAAAATTTCTTTTTCTAACCCGGTCATTCTCATTCGTGATTTCCGAATGTGGTCAGGACCGAATAACAAAATCATTCCTTACGCGACTTTTGTCGGTAGATGGCAGCTCAGTGATTACGGTTGTACTCTGAAATTGTATGAGAAGTAGTTGGAAGTCTTATCTCATCCTTAAACGACAGTGCATACATATACTGGTTTCCCGTATATCTCTCGCTGATGATTAGAGCAGAGACTGGGAAAAGTAGGCTTTCATGCGCAGACTTTTTAAGATGAAATGAGCAGTGAGAAGAGATTTTTTTGAGGGGTCTTATATCAAGTTCCATTGTAAGCCTCGAGGAACATTGATTTTTAGTCATATATTAATCATTAATAATCTTGGTTTCCGAGGGGGTGGGGGTTTGCTGATGGGGAATTTTTGTCTTTAAGGCCTTAATAAATTTTTATCAGGGGATGCCTTTCTCGAGGGGCCGGTCACTCAATGTAATCGGTGTACACGCTGTACCTTTGACTAAATGAAGTGATTACGCGTAATCTTGAAAAGCGTTGCCCTTGACAGTGCTAAAATAATTACACGTAATCCGTAATCCGTAATCAGTGTACAGGGAATACGACAGTGATTAGCCCTTCGGTCTTTCTTTTGTACTCCGGGTGTAAGCAGTTACTAATTTAACAGTTGGTACTTCTATGGTATGGAAATATTGTGGAGTAAAACTAATCGAAAATTAAATACCAAAATATGCCGAGATGAAAGGCACGAGTGAGCAGGTGATAGAATTGTCTGTTATTACATTTACCATTCTACGCTCGAGAGTTTTCATTTCTTTTAAACCACAACCAGAACATTGCAATTATCATTTTTCGCTACCACGGCCTGTTTTTTTAACGAGCCATGGATAAAGAATGCGCGGGAGGAAATATGTTTTCACGCTATAGGATAGGCAACTCCCTATTTCTGCTGACAGATTATTATTTTCAGTATTTAAAATCTCAAGCTTTAAATCCTGAAAATTAGTATTGCTTTCGTCTCTTGTAAGCACGTACAGAGCTAAGCTACATAGAAACCTAAGTTTGAGCATGCTGAATAGCGGAGCTGAAACAGAGTATAAACACAATGACCTGTCCTCGGAGATAGGGAGTTGCCTATCCTATTCTTATAGGGTGAAAACCAATTTCCGCACGCGCGTTCTTTATCCATGTAACGAACGGTCTGAAATCAGAAACCGGCAAGCAAGTTTGAGATTATAGTAATCGTCGTAAGCAATTGGAATTAATTCATATAGTCTTTATTTGCTCTAAAGTGGCATATGGCGCCCTTAACACTGTAAAAGACATTGCACCATGAACCTCAACACTCAATTAAGTTATTCATATTCTATTCAATCTTTGTTTTACATATGGCTGTTTTTCTTATCGGTTTTTTTTTCTTGGGTTTTGTTTTCCAAAAAATAAAGAAAGAGAGAAAATAATATACAAAGTGCAAACAGGATGCTTCAAAAAGGGTGGTAGGACCGAAGTATAGTGGGCTTATTTAATTAACGGATTAAAGACTGCAATCATAACTCGTTTAGGGTGTCTCTTGTTTAAAATGTCAAAGAACACTAGTCGATTTCGACTCAAAATTGCCCATAAAATCCACTGTACGTCGGTCTTAATACCACAATTTTCGGAACACCCTGCATCCGTCTTATTTGTGGTTGAAGTTAATTTAACTTTTAAGATATATATGACATTGCGCACAATGCCCTGCCTTTGTCTGCGATAAATTGTTTTGTATACGTGATGTTGTTCTTCCTACATATGTTGGATTATTGGTTTTTGGTATTAAAAAGGAGAGTGCTCTGGTTTACAATTGATTTTAGAGGTAACCAGAGTATAAAAGGTATTATTTTAACGATTTTAAGACGACTTAAAACCGGTTTTAAAGGCCAAGGAGAGAAAGTCTGAGAGAAAGTGGAGAGTGTGCCAGTGACGGTGTGGGTTTTCGGGGGTTCTGAAATTTTCCACGTAAAGTCACCTCTTTCACCTTCCCAGGCTTCTCCGAGAACATTGCTATTTATTTAATGATAACATCGAAAAACCGGTCGAGGGAAGCTTTGACGTTATTTTTCTTACCAAACCCTTCCCTTTACCAGGGAGGAGAGAGGTGAGCCTGCCTTTTCTAAAGGTTAAAGATCTTTAGGCTTCACATATTGGTAATTAAAGGGTTGGTATATTTCATGGTTTAGCAAAAAAATAAAAAAATAAATAAAAATAAAAACAATTTTTTTTATTATATTAGTTGAAATTATAAAAGCTTTTGGTGACATTTCATATTTGAAGAGGTTCATTTCACTATACATTTCATTTTATTGCGCATTTTAATTTTTTTATTATAAATTTTTAATTTAGCGCGAAGTAATTTTACTGTGTTTTGGAAAGTAGTGTTTTTTGAAAAACATCACTGAGTTTCAAAATGGCGAATCAAAGTCAGGCATCGTTTTATTCCTTATTTCCTAGGACCTACAGATACAAATTCCTGACCCCAAAACCTATTCATATCTATCTTCCATAGTATTTGAGGGCTTGGAACTTCAAAATTGGGTTTTATTAGTTAGATTGCAAAAGTTAAAAAAAAAATGTTTTGCAAGCACCATGAATTTTTTCCTTAATAACATGAATATTTTCGGGAATAATTATAGGAAAGGTTAAGGAGTAACTCGTTTTAAATGTTTGTAATTTTCAAGGACAAAAGTACCAACTGGTTTTAGCTTATTAGTCATAAAAGTTTATTAAGGTTACAAACATAAATTGTGTTACCCGAGTTTAACCATGTTTTCTATTGTAAAGTTACGCGAGATATACTCATAGGAGGCGTTATTACGACACTTCACGTTCCACAAAGGGGGCGATAATTATACCTTGTCAGATAAAAATTATCAGATGACTGTGACTTGCAAGGCAAACGGTAAAAAGTAATGTTTATAAGCAACATCATGAATTAATTCACGTTAACACGAATATTTCCGAGATTCGGGATATATTCAATAAGCTTATAAGAATAATATGTGCTAAATTGGTTTTCAAGGACCAAAGTCCCAACAAGTTTTATTTTTATAAGTCATAAAATCAAATTGAGGTTACAAATATAAATTGTGTTTGCCGGGTTTAACCGTGTTTTGTAATGTAAAGTTACGCGAGAACGGATTGTTTCAGATACAGTAGAAAAGCTGCTAAGTGGACGTCACCGATGATCAAACTGATTGAGGTAAGGTAATAACTTCGGCCTACACATTCTTTCCAGATGAATGTACAACAATACATAGGAATATAATTTAGTTTTAAGCTTGACGTGGCGGCGTCATTCTTAAAACTATAATTATATTCCGAGTATGTATATGCGCTAGGCTTAGAATAGCCTTAAAACGAATTGGAAGCATCCCATCAGTTGGCGATTCTAGAACCAGTTCATGATGAGGAAACTGGAAAAAGAAAAACTAAAAACGGTTAAGTCTTAAGCTGAAAGTGGCGGCGTCCTAAATTTTGTCGGCATTAGAAGGAAATTTTAAGCTTAGATGCAATATTCCAAGTGAATGTTAAGACGCCAACTGAAAAGAGAAAAACTCTAGCCTATTGTTTCCACGTCCACCCAAGAGGTACAATATAATCGAGCCATTTACTCATAAGAACGACGTGGCGGCGTAATTCTTATGATTAAATTGACTCGATGTAGGACGCGTTTTTACTTGGAGGAAGTGTACTCCGAGGGGTTTCGCCAGTAGCCCTAATCCCCTCTTCACGCCAAACTATGGCTCGATGACAGAGCCCTGGTAAGAAGAAAAAAAAACAAGATAAAGGTTATTCGTTGAAATGCACTTACAATGGGGGAAGCGGAAACTCACCTCCGGCTCATCTACTTCTAAAGTTCACTTAAAGACTTGAAACTCACACCTACAACTGTGAAAAAATGTAAGAATTGATTAACAAAGTTATGAAAAAGATAACAATGAGATTACTTACGCTTCTCATTTGTTTACAGATTTCAAGTGGCCGAATTCTCGAATCGTTAAGAGATGCGCCACTCTTTTCAAGGAAATTCTAGCCCTTCTGGAATTAAGGATGAACCCTGTGATCGAAAACAGTCTTTCGACATCCGCCGAGCTAACTGGGATGGCCAAATATAATTTCGCTAACTTGGCCAGCGATGGAAATCTATCTTCCTTCTCCCTCCAGTACTCCAGGGGCGAGTATGGATCGGAATCCAGAAGTAGGGGTTCCTTCAAGTAATCTTCCATTTCTTGAAGACCATTTTTTGGCTCTGGCATAATAGGCTCCAAGCCCGGAAACAATTCTAGAGGTGAACTACCCTCTGCTTCAGGTAGTCGATTAATTGTCGACTTCATCGCCTCTACCGCTTTTGACTTGCTCCATGTTTTGAAGGTAGGGAACTCGTGAATACACGGTTGGTTTTCATAGCCCCCTTAAAAAAGTAAAATTTATGTGTAAACCGAAAGGTGTGTCTGCAAATTTAAAATATCCTACCTTCAAACATCGTCAGTTTCCTACGTGGGTCTAAAATCGTTGCCAAAACGAAATCTTCGTCGTTTATCTCTTTGGAAAAACGATCTACTAGTTTCTCTATCAACAACCGTTTAAGTTTACGAAAATAAGGCGCTGCGGCCGAATGGATTTCTTCCAAAACTTTAAGTAAGGTTGGCAGAAGTATGTTAGACCCTGGAGCTGCTAACTGGAAACGATCAGTGGCAACTTTGAAAGGTCGTAACAAAGTTAAAACTTCTCGCAAGAGGTGCATATCGTTTTCCTTTGGGTGCGGAATTTTCTTAGAGCATTGACGTTGTGCCCTGGCCAAAATGATTGTGTCCGTCAGAGCCTTAATCATTCCAGGCTTTTTTTTTTAAAAAAAATAACGGGTTAGTTTGAATTTCAATCTTGTAACAATGAAAAATATATATTTTACCTCCACTAAACGTTCAATGGCCATGAAAACCGAGTTCCACCGAATTCCTCCGTTTTGCTTCAAGTCTTTCCCTCCTGGTGACCGAGATTTGAAAGACTCAGTCCACTTCGTGCTTCGTCGAAGCCAGGTTATCCATTTGTTAACTTTATCCACAGCATTTGTCGCCTTCTTGGACTCAGAGATTGCTGAATTGATGACCAGCTGAATGGAATGGGCAGCGCAGCGCTTCCTTTTGCACTTCGCCCTGATGTCAAAACCAGTCTCAGGATCGGATCTTCCCTCGGATTCTGGCGATTCTTCCGAAGGTTGGGGAATAATTTGGGCGAGCGAATTCCAACCTTTGATAAAAATAAATAAATTTAGCAATAGTTAACATAACTATCAATTTCATTATTGGTACTCACCATCATGAAGCAAGACATCATCTTCATTTGCCGATTCCACTTCGGACGCTCTAATGAGCTCCAAATTTTGCGGACACGGCTCTTCTAAAAACTCCATGTTCAACGCCGCGGTTATATTTATAGCGTTATCAGCGCAAACACTGTAAACCTATTTGTTTAAAATTTAAAAATTGTTATCTAAAACATAACTGAACATTTTCTAAAATTACCTTGGAGAATTCAACACCCGCTCCTTCGACCATTGAATGCAATTTCTCGTTGATCGCTTTTGCAGTGTGAGATCCAGGAAAATGCTCGAAACCAATCAAATTGTTCCGCAATAGCCAGTCTTCCCCAATGAATTGGCAACGTACTCCCAAAACCGACTCTCTCGTTTTGGAGCTCCAAATATCCAACGTTAAGTGAATTTCCTCAGGTTTACTTAAGAAATCTTTTTTGAGAGGTTCGAGCTTCAGGGCTGTTGCATCCAAGTGTCTCACTACGCTTCTACGAGACGTTGGCCTGCTGTCCTTGTTCAGATTTTTGCACAAGTCCCGAAATCCCACTCTTTCAACAATGCTGAAAGGGGCGTTATCTTTTGCAATCATGCTAACCGCAACATCACGAAATTCAAGATTGGCCTTTGATTTTAATGGCCAAACTTTAGAATCGTCGTGACTTGAAGTTGAAGCCATTGAAACTAAATAAAATACAAGACCTTTCTTTATATAATGAAAACTATATCGAATAACGCTAAATTACTGGCCCCTCGAACGAACCTAGCATATAGACAAGGGGATAGCCACTAAAGAATTTCCAAAACATCCTGGAAGTGGATAGCCCCTCGTATATGGCGCATATTGGTTCAAAAATAAGGAAGGTTAAAAAAATAATATGTAATATAGTCTAGGAGATAACCACTAATGATTTTCCAAAACATCCTGAAAGTGGATAGCCCCTCGTATATCGCGTATAGATTCCGAAGAATCGGAAGAAATATCGTCGAATAAGCATTATGTTTTAGAGTAGCCTAATAACAATTCACGGACTTATAGTAGACCCCAAAAAAACCTTTAATATCTCAAACTTGTTAAAATATTTGTTTTGACCTCATATTCTTTAAGCTTTTCGTTCAAACCGATCATGGATATTGCAAAAGCAAAAGTCCTTACAGGAATGGCGAAAAGAAAATCAAGTGATTGTTTATCAATTCGTGAAATAATTATAAGATCATATCGAAAGATCCATTGTTAAAATTCAAATTAGTTTGAGATTTCATGGGGAATATGAAATTTGCGCCTCCGACCAATCTCCCTGCCTTCTGGTTAACAAAATTCTCTTGGCACGCTCTATATCTCGCGCCACGATTGTTACATCGCGCGCAGTTCTTATCAAATCTGGTGCTAAATTTCATTGGCCATTTAGCAAACCAGGGGAATTTTGTTATCAAAAAGGCAGGGCGAGCAAATTTCAAATTATCCATGGAATCTCAAACTATTTTGAATTTTAAAATAATTCGGAATTATTGTATGGATGTTTCGCTATGCATATTGGTTTTATAATAACACAATAATCGCTAAAAATCACTTAATTTTCCATTTCACCCTCCCTTTAAAGAAATTTCAAAGCATCTTGAGGGTAGATAATCTTTGGTTTTCGCGTATTTTGGGTGAGATAAATCATACTCTAGCCCGGGCCCCTCGTATATCGCGGACATTGCATCAAAAATTTAAGGAGGGTTAAATTAAACATATAAATATAGTCTAGGAGATAGGCACTAAAAAATTTCCAAAACATCCTGAAAGTGGATAGCCCCTCGTATAAGACACATATTGGTTCAAAAATAGGGAAGGTTAAATTAAACATGAATATAGTCTAGGAGATAGGCACTAAAGAATTTCCAAAACATCCTGAAAGTGGATAGCCCCTCGTATAAGACACATATTGGTTCAAAAATAAGGAAGGTTAAAAAATAATATGGAATATAGCCAAGGGGATAACCAATTAAGAAATTCAAAACCAATTTAATGTTTACTTATGGTTTCTTTTTTACATAATTTCTAATTAAATTTAATTATATTCTATGTCTAATTGCTAATTGGCTAATTAATTAGTTCATAAATATTTATCTAATTGCTAATTCTAATTCAATGAGTTGTCAGCTAATTATCACAGCTCTGGTCTAGGGGATAAGCACTAATGAATTTCCAAAACATTTTAAAAGTGGATAGCCCCTCGTATATGGCGTATGTTGGATCAAACATTTAAGTTTAAATAAATTATACGGAATATAGTCAAGGGGATAACCACTTAAGAAATACAAAACCAATTTCGAAAGTGTGTAATTGAATAAAAAATACGGAATGGAGCTTACCTTCTAGTCTGGTGGTCCAAAAAGAGGCGTTTGCGCGCTTTCCAAAAAGTTCAAGTTTAAAAAAAACTTAAACCGAGTTCACGCACTTTCGCAAAAGTTCAAGTTTAAAAAAAACTTAAACTTAAACCGAGTTCACGCAGTTTCGCAAAAAAAATTCAAGTTAAAAAAAAACTTGAATATTAACCGAGACCGAATGCGCGCACTTTCGCAAAAAGTTAAAGTTTTAAAAATGCTGAAAAACACAAAACTTAAAACGAATTCAAGTTTAACTTGAATTTTAGCTTTGAAAAAAGCTGTTTGGAAACAGTACTAGGACTGTTGAGGAAATTAAAGTCTTTAAAAAACTGGGAAGATTTAAAAAGGCTTTGAAAGGGTACTAGTCTTGGAGGAAAAGTCGCAAGAGAATGGACATTGGAGAGCGCCCATTCCTATTTATAGTTTTTGAACGACTTGAAAACCTTTTTTTTTGGCCAATAAGAAGGATGGAAAATCTGAGAGAGTGTGCCAATGGCGACGTGGGTTTTTGCTATTTTCCAACCGAAGCCATCTCTCTCACCTTCCCAGGGCTTCTCCGTGAGCATTGCGGTTTAGTTCATGATAACATCGAAAAAGAGTTCAAGGGAAGCTTTGTGGCTCCATTTCTTAACCACCAAATCTTCCCTTTACATAAGCTTAAAATCATTTTAATAGAAAACAATACGCAAAATGCAACATTTTGTAATAACAATTATTATTTCAAAAAGGGGTCGTAAGACAAAAGTACTGTGGGTTAATTTAAGTTCACTATACATTTTATTTTATTGTGTAATTAATTAATTTTATGCCTACTTGTAATTTTGCGCGAAATAATTCAACAAACGTTTCTGTATTTTTGTCCGTTAGAGAGTATTTTTCAAATCCTTTCAAAAGCGCTTTTTATATTTCGTTTAAAATCTAAATATATGTCAATTTTTTATTAAGATTTCGTTTAGTCTGACTCAATTATCAAAATTATAAAAAGGAGTGGTTTTTTTAATACGTAAATAAATGCTTCCTTCAAATTCAAGGCTTGGTGCAATGAGGATAAAGCATCCTTCAGGGGCCCACAGAAGAACACGTGGGATCAAATCGGATTAAAAACTCTTATAACTCGCTAAATATTGGAAAATAATAATAATAATAATAATAATAATAAAGGTGTCATTAATTTAATGAACGTAAATCTTGAGAGTTATATACTCTCAATATCTGAATTAAAATGTAGGAGAAGCGAGATTTTTCCGTAATCGGGAAAAACCGTTGAAGGGTCGAGCTGACCGCCCATCACGCGTCAAAAGAGGAACGACCAAGAGTTCATTTTAGAGATAACATCTATTAGACTCTTGGTCGCCAGTAATTCGTATTGTATCGTTTATTTTCCAAAATTTCGGATTTCTACTTTGAGTTAGAAAGATTTAAAACAAAACTTTATAATCTATACGAATGTGCAGTTAAAATGCATTTAGGCATACTTATCTCGAAAAAGAAAGAAAAAATAAAATATTTAAAAATAGGCGTTTAATTAGAAGGTAAATGATTTTTTCCTCCAATTTAAAGCTCCGGTGTACTGCGGAAAAATCATTCTACAGGCGCTCATAGGAAATACATAGGATTGAAAACGCCAAGAAGAGGGCTATAAGTTCTAAAAACATTATCCCTAATTAAGGTTCCTGAAATAACTTTTTTTTTATTTTCAAAATTTATAAAAGCCCTAGGCTGGAATTGAAATCTATAACACGAAGCTGTAAACGTTTCACGGGGAAAATCGAACTTTTCCGTGGATAGGAAAAATCGACGATTGACAAGCTCAACCCGCCCATCCCTTTGAAAACGGGTCATTGCCAGCCCAAGATTAACCCTTTGGCGCCAGTAATTCTCCGAGAAAGTTCGAACGGGGCCTCTTCTCTCTAGAAGGTTAGGCATTTTGGCGCGAAGCGAATAACAGCGTCATCAAGGCGAGGTGGATGGCTTCCAACTAGATTGTCAAAAGGATGGTGCATTTTTTGGGGGATTTCTAGAAAGAGCGGGAAATTTTGCTTGACAATAGACACTAGAAAATGGCGGGAAAAAATAAAATATTGAAAAATAGGCGTTTAATTAGAAGGTAAATGATTTTTTCCTCCAATTTAAAGCTCCGGTGTACTGCGGAAAAATCATTCTACAGGCGCGCATAGGAAATACATAGGATTGAAAACGCCTAGAAGAGGGCTATAAGTTCTAAAAACATTATCCCTAATTAAGGTTCCTGAAATAACTTTTTTTTTTTTATTTTCAAAATTTATAAAAGCCCTAGGCTGGAATTGAAATCTATAACACGAAGCTGTAAACGTTTCACGGGGAAAATCGAACTTTTCCGTGGATAGGAAAAATCGACGATTGACAAGCTCAACCCGCCCATCCCTTTGAAAACGGGTCATTGCCAGCCCAAGATTAACCCTTTGGCGCCAGTAATTCTCCGAGAAAGTTCGAACGGGGCCTCTTCTCTCTAGAAGGTTAGGCATTTTGGCGCGAAGCGAATAAGGCGAGGGAGATGGCTTCCAACTAGATTGTCAAAAGAATGGTGCATTTTTTGGGGGATTTCTAGAAAGAGCGGGAAATTTTACTTGACAATAGACACTAGAAAATGGCGGGAAAACTCAGCAAAATAAAATAATAACCAAAGTTTCTTCTGTAAGAAATTTTCTCGAAAAATATAAGGCGATTTTAAACATATTTATAGTTTCTATAAAATTACATCCTTCAATTAGTAGCCCTTATTAACTCATAATAATTTACCATAACCATCAAACGATGAAAAGAATTCGGGTCAATTAAAACTTTAAATTGGTTTTCATTTCGCACATGTAGTAAATTTAATTCTGCGGTGTAATGATGGAAAACCATTACACAGGCGTTCATAGGAAATACATTTTCATTGAATGTAGTTTCAGCGCGTTCTCTCTCTCGCAGGAATTAACCTTTCATGGATTGACTAATTAAAATTTCTACAAGAAATCATTACTAAATTATTGTATAACTCAAGAATATTAAACTCCCAGTTTATTTTTATTCTACGCGACAGAGATTTTAAACCCTTTTATAGTGTCTATAAAATTAAATGGTTCAATTAGTAACCCTTATTGACTCATAATTATTTACCATAACTTTCAGGTCAATTAAAACTTTTGTCGCGAAATTAATAACAAGCTTATCTCACCTAAGGCTTTGGCTTTATTCAAAGGCTTGGCAAGTTAGTTGGATTGTAAGTTGACGAAAATCGCAAAATAATTCTCCGGAGCTTCTTTTCTGGAAACTTTTCTCAAAAAATAAAAATAAGTCTGTCTTTGTCATAATTTTCAAACCACGAAAATTTAGTGGCTAATTTATGATTTTCGTAATACTATACGGTTTAATTCAGAAGAAAAAATTGTTTGTATTTAGGCCTAACTTGACATGTAACTAACAATTGTAACAATACACTTTGAGGCGAAACCTTAAGCAATATTTAGGGTGGCCCTTAAAAGGGCCTTTTTTGGTATACAGTTTTAAATGTCATGTCCAGGACTGTCGATCGAATCTTAAAATCCAAGCAAATGCTTTTGCGAATTCAGGGTAAAAGACATATCGTCTGGTAGCTCTGGATATCCAAATTTGGGTTCAACCAAAGTTAGACATTGAGAATCTAACGCTAAAGATTCTGGAACGTAGGAAGATTCGGCCCTCCTTTTTTTTGGTGGACTACCTTCGTCATCTGAAGAATCTCCAGATTCAGAATTATTAGTTGGTAATTGTAATTCCGTTGCTGGAATGATGTCAACTCCAAATAATGAATTATCAGAATTAATCGACATTTCAGAATCGTAATTCATCTCATCGAAAAATGATTGCAAATCAGTAGATTTTCTATCATTTTTGGATGATTTTAATTCCGTGCCTGGAATAATGTCTACTTCTGACAATGCATTATAAGGAGTAATCGTCATTTCAGAATAGGAATTACGATTATCAAAAAATGGTTCAGAATCATTCGACTCACTAGTGACTGAACTTGCCTCCCCGAAGGACTCGGAATGCTCGAAAATTCTTTGAACGACCACCCCCTCCCAAATTTCTTCAGGTTCGGGTGTGCAAGCATTAGTATCTAATGGCACTAGATCATCACGATAAGCGCAATAGATCTTTTTTAGGTCAGAAGCCATTACTTCTTCCAAAGTCATATTACACAATCCAGTGATCGAGGTGACTTTAATCGTGCGAAAGACTCTGCGCTCAATGAAAAAAACATCAGCTTGAAGTTTACTGAGAGGATGCGAGCAAAAGGCAGCCATTCTCAAAGATTCGAAAGTGCTGAATGAATCTGTTAGTTCCCTCACGGGGTGACTCTAGGTTTCCGTCCGCATCTCCGAGGAAAGAGTAAGGTACTTCAACTAGCCCCGTATGATTGGTTTAGCATCTAGAGAGCGTCACCTGGGTTTTTACCTCGACCAAACTCTTTGACTTTACAAAACTGGAGGGGTAAGCGCGGGGGACGAATTAGGAACCTATATATTGAGTTTCAAGCCCTTTAGGAGCATCATTTTTCGTATTTCTCTCGAAAGCTAAAAATGTCTCTGGCAAGCGAAAGGTTCCAGAAAAGAAGCTCCGGAGAGTTACTTTGCGATTTTCGTCAACTTAAAACCCAGTCATGTTGCCCAGCCTTAGAATAAAGCCAAAGCCTTAGGTGAGATGAGCTTGTTAATTTGTTATTAGTTTCGCGACAAAAGTTTTAATTGACCTGAAGTCATGGTAAATAATTATGACTTAATAAGGGGTACTTATTGAACGATTTAATTTTATAGGTACTATAAAAGTGTTTAAAATCTTTGTTCAAAGTAATAAACATAAACGGAAAGTTCAATATCCTTAACTTATACATTAATTAGTAATAATTCCTAAAGCTACATTCAATCCAATGTATTTCCTATGAACGCCTGGGCAAGGGTTTTCCATCAGTACACCGCAGAATTAAATTTACTACATGTGCGAAATGAAAACCAATTTAAAGTTTTAATTGACCCGAATTCTTTTCATCGTTTGATGGTTATGGTAAATTATTATGAGTTAATAAGGGCTACTAATTGAAGGATGTAATTTTATAGAAACTATAAATATGTTTAAAATCGCCTTATATTTTTCGAGAAAATTTCTTACAGAAGAAACTTTGGTTATTATTTTATTTTGCTGAGTTTTCCCGCCATTTTCTAGTGTCTATTGTCAAGTAAAATTTCCCGCTCTTTCTAGAAATCCCCCAAAAAATGCACCATTCTTTTGACAATCTAGTTGGAAGCCATCTCCCTCGCCTTATTCGCTTCGCGCCAAAATGCCTAACCTTCTAGAGAGAAGAGGCCCCGTTCGAACTTTCTCGGAGAATTACTGGCGCCAAAGGGTTAATCTTGGGCTGGCAATGACCCGTTTTCAAAGGGATGGGCGGGTTGAGCTTGTCAATCGTCGATTTTTCCTATCCACGGAAAAGTTCGATTTTCCCCGTGAAACGTTTACAGCTTCGTGTTATAGATTTCAATTCCAGCCTAGGGCTTTTATAAATTTTGAAAATAAAAAAAAAAAAGTTATTTCAGGAACCTTAATTAGGGATAATGTTTTTAGAACTTATAGCCCTCTTCTAGGCGTTTTCAATCCTATGTATTTCCTATGCGCGCCTGTAGAATGATTTTTCCGCAGTACACCGGAGCTTTAAATTGGAGGAAAAAATCATTTACCTTCTAATTAAACGCCTATTTTTCAATATTTTATTTTTTCCCGCCATTTTCTAGTGTCTATTGTCAAGCAAAATTTCCCGCTCTTTCTAGAAATCCCCCAAAAAATGCACCATCCTTTTGACAATCTAGTTGGAAGCCATCCACCTCGCCTTGATGACGCTGTTATTCGCTTCGCGCCAAAATGCCTAACCTTCTAGAGAGAAGAGGCCCCGTTCGAACTTTCTCGGAGAATTACTGGCGCCAAAGGGTTAATCTTGGGCTGGCAATGACCCGTTTTCAAAGGGATGGGCGGGTTGAGCTTGTCAATCGTCGATTTTTCCTATCCACGGAAAAGTTCGATTTTCCCCGTGAAACGTTTACAGCTTCGTGTTATAGATTTCAATTCCAGCCTAGGGCTTTTATAAATTTTGAAAATAAAAAAAAAGTTATTTCAGGAACCTTAATTAGGGATAATGTTTTTAGAACTTATAGCCCTCTTCTTGGCGTTTTCAATCCTATGTATTTCCTATGAGCGCCTGTAGAATGATTTTTCCGCAGTACACCGGAGCTTTAAATTGGAGGAAAAAATCATTTACCTTCTAATTAAACGCCTATTTTTAAATATTTTATTTTTTCTTTCTTTTTCGAGATAAGTATGCCTAAATGCATTTTAACTGCACATTCGTATAGATTATAAAGTTTTGTTTTAAATCTTTCTAACTCAAAGTAGAAATCCGAAATTTTGGAAAATAAACGATACAATACGAATTACTGGCGACCAAGAGTCTAATAGATGTTATCTCTAAAATGAACTCTTGGTCGTTCCTCTTTTGACGCGTGATGGGCGGTCAGCTCGACCCTTCAACGGTTTTTCCCGATTACGGAAAAATCTCGCTTCTCCTACATTTTAATTCAGATATTGAGAGTATATAACTCTCAAGATTTACGTTCATTAAATTAATGACACCTTTATTATTATTATTATTATTATTATTATTTTCCAATATTTAGCGAGTTATAAGAGTTTTTAATCCGATTTGATCCCACGTGTTCTTCTGTGGGCCCCTGAAGGATGCTTTATCCTCATTGCACCAAGCCTTGAATTTGAAGGAAGCATTTATTTACGTATTAAAAAAACCACTCCTTTTTATAATTTTGATAATTGAGTCAGACTAAACGAAATCTTAATAAAAAATTGACATATATTTAGATTTTAAACGAAATATAAAAAGCGCTTTTGAAAGGATTTGAAAAATACTCTCTAACGGACAAAAATACAGAAACGTTTGTTGAATTATTTCGCGCAAAATTACAAGTAGGCATAAAATTAATTAATTACACAATAAAATAAAATGTATAGTGAACTTAAATTAACCCACAGTACTTTTGTCTTACGACCCCTTTTTGAAATAATAATTGTTATTACAAAATGTTTTGCATTTTGCGTATTGTTTTCTATTAAAATGATTTTAAGCTTATGTAAAGGGAAGATTTGGTGGTTAAGAAATGGAGCCACAAAGCTTCCCTTGAACTCTTTTTCGATGTTATCATGAACTAAACCGCAATGCTCACGGAGAAGCCCTGGGAAGGTGAGAGAGATGGCTTCGGTTGGAAAATAGCAAAAACCCACGTCGCCATTGGCACACTCTCTCAGATTTTCCATCCTTCTTATTGGCCAAAAAAAAAGGTTTTCAAGTCGTTCAAAAACTATAAATAGGAATGGGCGCTCTCCAATGTCCATTCTCTTGCGACTTTTCCTCCAAGACTAGTACCCTTTCAAAGCCTTTTTAAATCTTCCCAGTTTTTTAAAGACTTTAATTTCCTCAACAGTCCTAGTACTGTTTCCAAACAGCTTTTTTCAAAGCTAAAATTCAAGTTAAACTTGAATTCGTTTTAAGTTTTGTGTTTTTCAGCATTTTTAAAACTTTAACTTTTTGCGAAAGTGCGCGCATTCGGTCTCGGTTAATATTCAAGTTTTTTTTTAACTTGAATTTTTTTTGCGAAACTGCGTGAACTCGGTTTAAGTTTAAGTTTTTTTTAAACTTGAACTTTTGCGAAAGTGCGTGAACTCGGTTTAAGTTTTTTTTAAACTTGAACTTTTTGGAAAGCGCGCAAACGCCTCTTTTTGGACCACCAGACTAGAAGGTAAGCTCCATTCCGTATTTTTTATTCAATTACACACTTTCGAAATTGGTTTTGTATTTCTTAAGTGGTTATCCCCTTGACTATATTCCGTATAATTTATTTAAACTTAAATGTTTGATCCAACATACGCCATATACGAGGGGCTATCCACTTTCAAAATGTTTTGGAAATTCATTAGTGCTTATCCCCTAGACCAGAGCTGTGATAATTAGCTGACAACTCATTGAATTAGAATTAGCAATTAGATAAATATTTATGAACTAATTAATTAGCCAATTAGCAATTAGACATAGAATATAATTAAATTTAATTAGAAATTATGTAAAAAAGAAACCATAAGTAAACATTAAATTGGTTTTGAATTTCTTAATTGGTTATCCCCTTGGCTATATTCCATATTATTTTTTAACCTTCCTTATTTTTGAACCAATATGTGTCTTATACGAGGGGCTATCCACTTTCAGGATGTTTTGGAAATTCTTTAGTGCCTATCTCCTAGACTATATTTATGTTTAATTTAACCTTCCTTATTTTTGAACCAATATGTGTCTTATACGAGGGGCTATCCACTTTCAGGATGTTTTGGAAATTTTTTAGTGCCTATCTCCTAGACTATATTTATATGTTTAATTTAACCCTCCTTAAATTTTTGATGCAATGTCCGCGATATACGAGGGGCCCGGGCTAGAGTATGATTTATCTCACCCAAAATACGCGAAAACCAAAGATTATCTACCCTCAAGATGCTTTGAAATTTCTTTAAAGGGAGGGTGAAATGGAAAATTAAGTGATTTTTAGCGATTATTGTGTTATTATAAAACCAATATGCATAGCGAAACATCCATACAATAATTCCGAATTATTTTAAAATTCAAAATAGTTTGAGATTCCATGGATAATTTGAAATTTGCTCGCCCTGCCTTTTTGATAACAAAATTCCCCTGGTTTGCTAAATGGCCAATGAAATTTAGCACCAGATTTGATAAGAACTGCGCGCGATGTAACAATCGTGGCGCGAGATATAGAGCGTGCCAAGAGAATTTTGTTAACCAGAAGGCAGGGAGATTGGTCGGAGGCGCAAATTTCATATTCCCCATGAAATCTCAAACTAATTTGAATTTTAACAATGGATCTTTCGATATGATCTTATAATTATTTCACGAATTGATAAACAATCACTTGATTTTCTTTTCGCCATTCCTGTAAGGACTTTTGCTTTTGCAATATCCATGATCGGTTTGAACGAAAAGCTTAAAGAATATGAGGTCAAAACAAATATTTTAACAAGTTTGAGATATTAAAGGTTTTTTTGGGGTCTACTATAAGTCCGTGAATTGTTATTAGGCTACTCTAAAACATAATGCTTATTCGACGATATTTCTTCCGATTCTTCGGAATCTATACGCGATATACGAGGGGCTATCCACTTTCAGGATGTTTTGGAAAATCATTAGTGGTTATCTCCTAGACTATATTACATATTATTTTTTTAACCTTCCTTATTTTTGAACCAATATGCGCCATATACGAGGGGCTATCCACTTCCAGGATGTTTTGGAAATTCTTTAGTGGCTATCCCCTTGTCTATATGCTAGGTTCGTTCGAGGGGCCAGTAATTTAGCGTTATTCGATATAGTTTTCATTATATAAAGAAAGGTCTTGTATTTTATTTAGTTTCAATGGCTTCAACTTCAAGTCACGACGATTCTAAAGTTTGGCCATTAAAATCAAAGGCCAATCTTGAATTTCGTGATGTTGCGGTTAGCATGATTGCAAAAGATAACGCCCCTTTCAGCATTGTTGAAAGAGTGGGATTTCGGGACTTGTGCAAAAATCTGAACAAGGACAGCAGGCCAACGTCTCGTAGAAGCGTAGTGAGACACTTGGATGCAACAGCCCTGAAGCTCGAACCTCTCAAAAAAGATTTCTTAAGTAAACCTGAGGAAATTCACTTAACGTTGGATATTTGGAGCTCCAAAACGAGAGAGTCGGTTTTGGGAGTACGTTGCCAATTCATTGGGGAAGACTGGCTATTGCGGAACAATTTGATTGGTTTCGAGCATTTTCCTGGATCTCACACTGCAAAAGCGATCAACGAGAAATTGCATTCAATGGTCGAAGGAGCGGGTGTTGAATTCTCCAAGGTAATTTTAGAAAATGTTCAGTTATGTTTTAGATAACAATTTTTAAATTTTAAACAAATAGGTTTACAGTGTTTGCGCTGATAACGCTATAAATATAACCGCGGCGTTGAACATGGAGTTTTTAGAAGAGCCGTGTCCGCAAAATTTGGAGCTCATTAGAGCGTCCGAAGTGGAATCGGCAAATGAAGATGATGTCTTGCTTCATGATGGTGAGTACCAATAATGAAATTGATAGTTATGTTAACTATTGCTAAATTTATTTATTTTTATCAAAGGTTGGAATTCGCTCGCCCAAATTATTCCCCAACCTTCGGAAGAATCGCCAGAATCCGAGGGAAGATCCGATCCTGAGACTGGTTTTGACATCAGGGCGAAGTGCAAAAGGAAGCGCTGCGCTGCCCATTCCATTCAGCTGGTCATCAATTCAGCAATCTCTGAGTCCAAGAAGGCGACAAATGCTGTGGATAAAGTTAACAAATGGATAACCTGGCTTCGACGAAGCACGAAGTGGACTGAGTCTTTCAAATCTCGGTCACCAGGAGGGAAAGACTTGAAGCAAAACGGAGGAATTCGGTGGAACTCGGTTTTCATGGCCATTGAACGTTTAGTGGAGGTAAAATATATATTTTTCATTGTTACAAGATTGAAATTCAAACTAACCCGTTATTTTTTTTAAAAAAAAAAGCCTGGAATGATTAAGGCTCTGACGGACACAATCATTTTGGCCAGGGCACAACGTCAATGCTCTAAGAAAATTCCGCACCCAAAGGAAAACGATATGCACCTCTTGCGAGAAGTTTTAACTTTGTTACGACCTTTCAAAGTTGCCACTGATCGTTTCCAGTTAGCAGCTCCAGGGTCTAACATACTTCTGCCAACCTTACTTAAAGTTTTGGAAGAAATCCATTCGGCCGCAGCGCCTTATTTTCGTAAACTTAAACGGTTGTTGATAGAGAAACTAGTAGATCGTTTTTCCAAAGAGATAAACGACGAAGATTTCGTTTTGGCAACGATTTTAGACCCACGTAGGAAACTGACGATGTTTGAAGGTAGGATATTTTAAATTTGCAGACACACCTTTCGGTTTACACATAAATTTTACTTTTTTAAGGGGGCTATGAAAACCAACCGTGTATTCACGAGTTCCCTACCTTCAAAACATGGAGCAAGTCAAAAGCGGTAGAGGCGATGAAGTCGACAATTAATCGACTACCTGAAGCAGAGGGTAGTTCACCTCTAGAATTGTTTCCGGGCTTGGAGCCTATTATGCCAGAGCCAAAAAATGGTCTTCAAGAAATGGAAGATTACTTGAAGGAACCCCTACTTCTGGATTCCGATCCATACTCGCCCCTGGAGTACTGGAGGGAGAAGGAAGATAGATTTCCATCGCTGGCCAAGTTAGCGAAATTATATTTGGCCATCCCAGTTAGCTCGGCGGATGTCGAAAGACTGTTTTCGATCACAGGGTTCATCCTTAATTCCAGAAGGGCTAGAATTTCCTTGAAAAGAGTGGCGCATCTCTTAACGATTCGAGAATTCGGCCACTTGAAATCTGTAAACAAATGAGAAGCGTAAGTAATCTCATTGTTATCTTTTTCATAACTTTGTTAATCAATTCTTACATTTTTTCACAGTTGTAGGTGTGAGTTTCAAGTCTTTAAGTGAACTTTAGAAGTAGATGAGCCGGAGGTGAGTTTCCGCTTCCCCCATTGTAAGTGCATTTCAACGAATAACCTTTATCTTGTTTTTTTTTCTTCTTACCAGGGCTCTGTCATCGAGCCATAGTTTGGCGTGAAGAGGGGATTAGGGCTACTGGCGAAACCCCTCGGAGTACACTTCCTCCAAATAAAAACGCGTCCTACATCGAGTCAATTTAATCATAAGAATTACGCCGCCACGTCGTTCTTATGAGTAAATGGCTCGATTATATTGTACCTCTTGGGTGGACGTGGAAACAATAGGCTAGAGTTTTTCTCTTTTCAGTTGGCGTCTTAACATTCACTTGGAATATTGCATCTAAGCTTAAAATTTCCTTCTAATGCCGACAAAATTTAGGACGCCGCCACTTTCAGCTTAAGACTTAACCGTTTTTAGTTTTTCTTTTTCCAGTTTCCTCATCATGAACTGGTTCTAGAATCGCCAACTGATGGGATGCTTCCAATTCGTTTTAAGGCTATTCTAAGCCTAGCGCATATACATACTCGGAATATAATTATAGTTTTAAGAATGACGCCGCCACGTCAAGCTTAAAACTAAATTATATTCCTATGTATTGTTGTACATTCATCTGGAAAGAATGTGTAGGCCGAAGTTATTACCTTACCTCAATCAGTTTGATCATCGGTGACGTCCACTTAGCAGCTTTTCTACTGTATCTGAAACAATCCGTTCTCGCGTAACTTTACATTACAAAACACGGTTAAACCCGGCAAACACAATTTATATTTGTAACCTCAATTTGATTTTATGACTTATAAAAATAAAACTTGTTGGGACTTTGGTCCTTGAAAACCAATTTAGCACATATTATTCTTATAAGCTTATTGAATATATCCCGAATCTCGGAAATATTCGTGTTAACGTGAATTAATTCATGATGTTGCTTATAAACATTACTTTTTACCGTTTGCCTTGCAAGTCACAGTCATCTGATAATTTTTATCTGACAAGGTATAATTATCGCCCCCTTTGTGGAACGTGAAGTGTCGTAATAACGCCTCCTATGAGTATATCTCGCGTAACTTTACAATAGAAAACATGGTTAAACTCGGGTAACACAATTTATGTTTGTAACCTTAATAAACTTTTATGACTAATAAGCTAAAACCAGTTGGTACTTTTGTCCTTGAAAATTACAAACATTTAAAACGAGTTACTCCTTAACCTTTCCTATAATTATTCCCGAAAATATTCATGTTATTAAGGAAAAAATTCATGGTGCTTGCAAAACATTTTTTTTTTAACTTTTGCAATCTAACTAATAAAACCCAATTTTGAAGTTCCAAGCCCTCAAATACTATGGAAGATAGATATGAATAGGTTTTGGGGTCAGGAATTTGTATCTGTAGGTCCTAGGAAATAAGGAATAAAACGATGCCTGACTTTGATTCGCCATTTTGAAACTCAGTGATGTTTTTCAAAAAACACTACTTTCCAAAACACAGTAAAATTACTTCGCGCTAAATTAAAAATTTATAATAAAAAAATTAAAATGCGCAATAAAATGAAATGTATAGTGAAATGAACCTCTTCAAATATGAAATGTCACCAAAAGCTTTTATAATTTCAACTAATATAATAAAAAAAATTGTTTTTATTTTTATTTATTTTTTTATTTTTTTGCTAAACCATGAAATATACCAACCCTTTAATTACCAATATGTGAAGCCTAAAGATCTTTAACCTTTAGAAAAGGCAGGCTCACCTCTCTCCTCCCTGGTAAAGGGAAGGGTTTGGTAAGAAAAATAACGTCAAAGCTTCCCTCGACCGGTTTTTCGATGTTATCATTAAATAAATAGCAATGTTCTCGGAGAAGCCTGGGAAGGTGAAAGAGGTGACTTTACGTGGAAAATTTCAGAACCCCCGAAAACCCACACCGTCACTGGCACACTCTCCACTTTCTCTCAGACTTTCTCTCCTTGGCCTTTAAAACCGGTTTTAAGTCGTCTTAAAATCGTTAAAATAATACCTTTTATACTCTGGTTACCTCTAAAATCAATTGTAAACCAGAGCACTCTCCTTTTTAATACCAAAAACCAATAATCCAACATATGTAGGAAGAACAACATCACGTATACAAAACAATTTATCGCAGACAAAGGCAGGGCATTGTGCGCAATGTCATATATATCTTAAAAGTTAAATTAACTTCAACCACAAATAAGACGGATGCAGGGTGTTCCGAAAATTGTGGTATTAAGACCGACGTACAGTGGATTTTATGGGCAATTTTGAGTCGAAATCGACTAGTGTTCTTTGACATTTTAAACAAGAGACACCCTAAACGAGTTATGATTGCAGTCTTTAATCCGTTAATTAAATAAGCCCACTATACTTCGGTCCTACCACCCTTTTTGAAGCATCCTGTTTGCACTTTGTATATTATTTTCTCTCTTTCTTTATTTTTTGGAAAACAAAACCCAAGAAAAAAAAACCGATAAGAAAAACAGCCATATGTAAAACAAAGATTGAATAGAATATGAATAACTTAATTGAGTGTTGAGGTTCATGGTGCAATGTCTTTTACAGTGTTAAGGGCGCCATATGCCACTTTAGAGCAAATAAAGACTATATGAATTAATTCCAATTGCTTACGACGATTACTATAATCTCAAACTTGCTTGCCGGTTTCTGATTTCAGACCGTTCGTTACATGGATAAAGAACGCGCGTGCGGAAATTGGTTTTCACCCTATAAGAATAGGATAGGCAACTCCCTATCTCCGAGGACAGGTCATTGTGTTTATACTCTGTTTCAGCTCCGCTATTCAGCATGCTCAAACTTAGGTTTCTATGTAGCTTAGCTCTGTACGTGCTTACAAGAGACGAAAGCAATACTAATTTTCAGGATTTAAAGCTTGAGATTTTAAATACTGAAAATAATAATCTGTCAGCAGAAATAGGGAGTTGCCTATCCTATAGCGTGAAAACATATTTCCTCCCGCGCATTCTTTATCCATGGCTCGTTAAAAAAACAGGCCGTGGTAGCGAAAAATGATAATTGCAATGTTCTGGTTGTGGTTTAAAAGAAATGAAAACTCTCGAGCGTAGAATGGTAAATGTAATAACAGACAATTCTATCACCTGCTCACTCGTGCCTTTCATCTCGGCATATTTTGGTATTTAATTTTCGATTAGTTTTACTCCACAATATTTCCATACCATAGAAGTACCAACTGTTAAATTAGTAACTGCTTACACCCGGAGTACAAAAGAAAGACCGAAGGGCTAATCAC
Source organism: Phalangium opilio (assembly GCF_054372755.1). Taxonomy (NCBI): domain Eukaryota; kingdom Metazoa; phylum Arthropoda; class Arachnida; order Opiliones; family Phalangiidae; genus Phalangium; species Phalangium opilio. The sequence continues at coordinate 5,952,954 of NW_028324175.1, forward strand.
TGTCGTATTCCCTGTACACTGATTACGGATTACGGATTACGTGTAATTATTTTAGCACTGTCAAGGGCAACGCTTTTCAAGATTACGCGTAATCACTTCATTTAGTCAAAGGTACAGCGTGTACACCGATTACATTGAGTGACCGGCCCCTCGAGAAAGGCATCCCCTGATAAAAATTTATTAAGGCCTTAAAGACAAAAATTCCCCATCAGCAAACCCCCACCCCCTCGGAAACCAAGATTATTAATGATTAATATATGACTAAAAATCAATGTTCCTCGAGGCTTACAATGGAACTTGATATAAGACCCCTCAAAAAAATCTCTTCTCACTGCTCATTTCATCTTAAAAAGTCTGCGCATGAAAGCCTACTTTTCCCAGTCTCTGCTCTAATCATCAGCGAGAGATATACGGGAAACCAGTATATGTATGCACTGTCGTTTAAGGATGAGATAAGACTTCCAACTACTTCTCATACAATTTCAGAGTACAACCGTAATCACTGAGCTGCCATCTACCGACAAAAGTCGCGTAAGGAATGATTTTGTTATTCGGTCCTGACCACATTCGGAAATCACGAATGAGAATGACCGGGTTAGAAAAAGAAATTTTCATTCCCAAACGGAGATAAAATTTCGAGCAGGCCTCTATTTTCACTCGGTAATTGTATAGGCTACGCCTAGGAGAGCGGAGGAATTTTTTTTTCATTCCGGTTTGAAGAAAGACTTTTGTCGAAAGAGAATTTTTCATTCCTAGGGTGAGGCATTTCAATTTTGAGAAGGGGGTCATAGAGTTCGGTAGTTGGAATTGAAAGAGTGGGAGGGGAAAGTGTCGCTCTAACAAAAAACGTTCGCCATTCGGGGAATGAGTGAAAAAGAATGACGCCGTTCACTCGCGCCGCGAATGTCATTCCCGTTTTGCCCACCACTGTTCAGTCTTTCTGACTTAAAAAAATATACCGCTCGCGCATGCGCAAGGGGGCATATGAAAAAAACCTTATTTCCCAGCATGCAATGTAGTACTAGCTTTGGCCGTTGAAAATTTTGAAGGGTTTTATTTCATGGTCTATTTTTTTTTTAGATCGCTCTTTTCTTTCTTTTTCTTTCTTTTTCTATTTTTGGCTAGGAACTAGGGCTTGTCCTCGTTGTCGGTAAAGATTTTGAAAAATAAAAATAACTATTGGGTGGAAATACTTTTTACAACTAAAGGTAAGTGAATCTAAAAACTATTTTTATCTAATTAAACATTTGAGCCGCGCGTAATTTCTTAAATTAATCATTTTCTTGAACGGGAAAGGCTATTTATGGTCGCGTGCTAAGCCTTGGCTAGTTAGGTGTTCACGTAGCCTTGTTACTTGTAAATTTCCTTTCATGGATTAAGGATTACTTATTGCCATAATTAATGTAAATTAGAACCTAGTTAATTACAATATGGAAATGTTTCTTTTTTATTAATGAGCAAATACTGAAGTTAAAATTTATGAAATATTTAAACAGTATAGAGTGCTGTCAGAAGCGCCGGTGTGACGTCACCCCAGTGGCGTCGCTAGGCCTTTTTTGGGGGGGGGGGGCTATAGCCCCCCAAATTCCAAACTTAGCCCCCCCCCCCAAAATTATCCGTAAACCCTACCAAAAATTGCTGTTAGCAACCTAAAATTCTGTAGCAATATATAAAAAATTATAATGATAGATTCGTTAAGTTTCGTCTCTACAGAGATGAATTTCAATATCAAACAGTACAATTTTGAAGAAAAGAACAAATGGAGACAAGTAAAATGTTTCATGTTCTTTCGAAGGGAGTCCCAATAGTATGGACTAAAAGCTAACCAAAACTAAAAATAAACTAAAGACGAGTGAAAATCCTTTATAATCGGTTCCGTTTTTATCAATAAAAGGTTGTATATCGTTAAAATACGAATAATTTAACGTTGACACTTTACGGATAGTTTTCCAATGAACCCATTATGCAATTTTTTTTATTAAGTTCTTATAATAACTAGTTTGCTCAGATTTAGCCCCCCCCCCCCAAATTTCAAACCCTAGCGACGCTACTGCGTAACCCATGCTGTTTTCCCATAAAGAAAAAACGGTAACTGTCATGGCCGCTCATTGCTAAAGGCAGACTCGTGACGTTTAACCTTGGATCTGACTTCACAACTGACAGCACTCTATACAAAGCATAGCGAATATACTGTAAATCAGACGACATTTTACATCCAATAAGGATATACTTGTACACATTAAAATCATCCGATGGGGAAAAACGGGAAATGAAGAGATAAAACTTTGGAGGGATATTACCTTTACGTGTTTGTAAAGGCCCAATTTTCTACTCCTCAACTGTATACCCTCTATGTTCAAAGCCATATTCACAACAGGGTTGCCGTGTAAACACTATCCTCTCGTTTCACCTCAACGATTTTCTTAGTTTGTCAACATGACTGTTAAAGTTACATAACACCAAAGCTTATTTGTGGCTACATGCACTGAAAGTAAATGCGCACCATAAAAAGTATGAAAACACTAAGCAATAATCCGATTACGATCAGACCTTTCACGTCATCGTCACTCGGAGAGGTAAAAACTGCATTTATACACAATCCTTGTCGAAACAAGGACACTTTTACAAACCCACAAAGGGCCAGAAATTAGAAATTATTACGTGTATTGCAGTTTGAAATTAAGTTTCATCGATATGGGAAATTTGGTTTTAATCGCGTAGTTCAAACGATTGTTATTATTAGACATTTTACAACAAAAACGGGTATAAATGCGGCGTTTCTAAAAATCTCTGTTCAGAATTGTCGCCCGTCTATTGGGCTAAAGATTAGTTACAATCATATACTTAATAAGTTCATAAGCACTACGCGAATAACGTAAATAGCGACTAGGGTAGGGATGGCCTCCATTTTTCAATATGACAGCGGATTACAAAAATATTTCTTAATGATCATCTACTAGTTAAGAATAACGTCCCTGCGAAATTTCAACTTCCTAGGTAAAGAGGTTCGGTCTGGGCGTTAAATTATAAGTCAGTCATGATATAATTGTGGATGGAGCTAAAAAGGAAGTGGTAATCTTTCCGCATTCCCAAAATAGGCGGCTTCTATTGTGTCGATCATTTCCGGTACCATTTTTCCGCATTCTCTATTGTGTCTGTCTGGGGAATGCTACATTCTTGGGGAAAGCCCTCCTGGTATGTAAAGTCTACACTGTTAAATCGGCATCCTTGAAGTTTAGCGAGCCTCGCAGCTGGGAAACCCCACCTCGCCGGCGCCCAGACTTCAAAGCTCAAAGGTGCCGCCGCGCGTTCCCTTCCGAATACCGTGGAATCCCCGTGGAAAACATTGTTAGTTGACCGTAAAACCCTATAAGAAGTTGATGATTTAGGCCTTCGCGTTAGAGACAAGTTTAACGGGAATTTTGCAAATAACAGTATTCCTTTTTTTTTAATAAAAATAATAAAATTGTATCGTAATGGTGGAATTCATAAACGAAATTTATTACAATTATTATTATTATAATATTGCGCGCAACGCCCTGCCTTTGTCTGTACTAAATTGCGTTTCTCCCAAAAAGGGACAGATATTAAATTCACCAATTCGCCTTAATTATTTGACATGGATAAGTTTTTACGAGAACATATTCTATACGCGAAAATCTAAGCTCAATTATCTCGAAACTCCGCATTTATACCCGTTTTTCTTGTAAAATTTCTAATCATAACATATGTTTGAAATACGCGATTAAAACCAAATTTCTCATTTCGATTAAACTTAATTTCAAACTGCAATACATGTAATCATTTCTAATTTCTGGCCCTTTGTGGGCTTGAAAAGGTGTCGCTAAGGATTGTGTATAAATGCAGTTTCTTAAGGACTGCGAAGCAAAACTCGTTTTTGTATAATATCAGAAGTGAGATGAGACCAGAAGTACTGAGCTAACCAAATTCTTTACTCGGCAAAAGTGAATATTCTTGATAACACACCAACGGTAGCGGTTTCTGAATTTTCTCTCCAAAACGTGAGACGCTCGAGGCGGTAGACGGCCGAACTAGATTCCAGCACCCGCGTCCGTGTTCGGCCGCTTTAGGTTGAGGGGAAGGGGATAGGAAATGTTTTTGGAACTCGAAAATTTTTTTTCTCTCCAGTGTAGGCGCGATGGAAGCGGCATAAAATCCTCAAATTTGTTCACTAGTGCCATGGATCTACTATCAATGCTAGAGCCCTTCACTTCTAGTCTCATCTCACTTCTGATAATATATAATAAATAATTGCTTTCAATTCAACCATTTCGTATAATATTCAAAATTTCCGGATGAAATTGCAAGTAAACTACCGTGTAAGTCACAACAACGCCCAAATAAGAGATAATTAAGCTCTTATTTATTACGAAACAAGCCCCTGCTCGCAATTCAATGCGATTGGCTTCCAATTCCGAATACAATAATCGAATCTCGACACCTGGACCGCTTTCAATTCCATTATCAAGCATGAACGCGACGCTCGAACTCAATTGGTCAAATTCTTCTTTCACTTTCGACCCAATCAGAGTTATTACAATGACGTGGCAAATGTCTTGAAAATACGAAATGAACAGATAAGCTATGGCTAATGATCTTTTATTGGAGTCCGTGAAGTATTTGATGACGACAGTGGCGTCTAACGAAATACACGATAGATTAATAGCCAAAAATGCAAAAATAATTGTGTGAAATATTCCATTCAAATTATCGGTAATATTTGAGGCTAAAAGAATCTTGCTCCTAATTATACGAAGTTGCTGGAATTTGTTACGCTTGAATCTCAAGTTTCTGACGCGACTGTTGATGCTTTTTAACATTTCGGACATCATAATTGCCATTGCCATGAACGGTATCGAAATGGATAGCGAAATGCTTAAATTCGTTATTGGGTGCAACGTTATATCGATGAAAAGGAACAGATCTACCAACCACAATGGGTATTGACGAATATCGCAACCGAAACAATAAAAACTCAAATACGAATATTCAACTGTGCCATCGTACATATCGGACAAATTAGACTTTGATCCTAGTATTGGGGTTACCGCCACCGTTTCGCAACACCCAATTAAGAACATTAGAGAAAAATAAACCAGTAAAATAGCGATGGGGTATTTCACACGCCTTTTAAGTCTCTCGTAGGCTAAGTAGTTTGTGGATATTAAAGCCGCCTTCAATTTCTTGAATGTGATTTTAATTTCGCTTCGTTTGCTAAGAACGGTGTAGATGACAAACGCGTGATTGGAGCCGTTTAAACAAACACTTGATGTCAACCAGAATGTGTTTTTTCTTACGGAAGCCAAGCCGTACACCGTTAAGTAATATACCGACATGAAAGTAGCCAACATGAACCAGATTTTTAATAAAAGCGCGTATTGACGGAAACGAAGTTTCATGATCGAATCGAAATTGAAATGCGCCTCACATTATCTGCCGGTCAGTAAAAATTGTTCCAATATGAAATATAGAGGTCAATAAATCGATAGGTGCATAAAGTTATGTTTCATAAGTTTGTCACTGGTTACTGAGAGCTTGTCATGAATGGATGTAGGTCATAGATTCTCGTAAATCGACGCCTGATGAGGGGCTCTCAAAGGCTTAATAAAGACTAAATAGGAAGATGCACTGCAAAACCGCGTGTAGTCAATTCTCGCTTGTCGTTCTCGAACTAGCTCGAGCTGTAATTCTCTAGCATTACTAAGTATATGTAGTGTCATACTTATGGAACATATCTTATAAACTTATGATAGGTGTAATATTTGATTTTTAGTTGTTGACATCATTAAGTTATGAAAGGATCTATAACGTAAGTTTATTTAATTTTCCCATAAATCACGCGTGACTGACAAGAGCTGTCAGCAGTTATAATAATAATTATTATTATTATTGTTACAATTGTTGATAAAACTTTTAATGCATTGTTGATTGTTCAATACATTTTCAATCAATGCCATTCGTGCTTGACAAAACCCAGTAATATTATACGTGAGTACGGGTCTGCCCTTGCAAAGTGTAATATAGTACCGGCATTGTCCATGAGAGACAAAATTAAAAAGAAACTATAGTGCTCCATCTTAGTTTTAAGGTTTCTACTTGAGTGCACTTCTTTGGTCAGTATAGTTACGGGTAGAGATAGACAAAATAGTTTTTTGTAAGATTCTCCATTTAAATTAGGTTCAGATTTTAAGGATAAATTTAAAGAAGGTCCTCCGACCAATCGCGTAACGCCTTGCCTTTTTATTAACAAAATTCTCGTGGCACGCTCCATGTCTCGTGCCACGATTATCACGTCGCGCGCGAATTTTATGAAATCTCGTGATAAATTTCATTCAACACGGAACATGCCACGAGAAAAGGCAGGGCGTTACGCGATTGGTCGGCAGTCCTTGTTTAAAATTATCTTTAAAATCTGAACCTAATTTGAATTTTAAAATCATTCGGAAGTATTTCCTGAATGTTTGACTATGCAGACTAGTCTTATAATTAGTAGAAGAATCGATAAAAAATCACTTGATTTTCTACTTCACCCTCCCTTTAATCCTTTATAAAGGATGCGCGCTCAATTCGACCCATACTTATGAAGAGAATTATTAGGTTTTTTTCTTATCGTAGTGAAGACCGTGTAAGTTAGGCCCAGACCCAAAATGGACAGTAATAGTTTTTTAGTGATGATCATGAAATATCCGACCTGGAATCCAACTATCCTCGAATTCAAGGCGATGCTCAATAACTGCACTTTAGTATAGTTCGACGAAACGGGTACGTTGCACGTCAGAACCGCCAAATGACTCTTAGCGATGTCAAACATATCCGGCACGAGAGAAGCGTTGAAAATAATAGCGGCATAAAGCAGAATTTCCTTAGCGGTGAGAACGTAAAATTTCCATGACAGTGTCGAAGGATTCTTTGTTAAGATCATTAAGGTTGCGGTTGAAGCGTTCTGGCACATCACCATAAAAGCCGAACCGAACAATACCATCGTTATTGTCTTAAATACGTTATTCACGCGGTCTACCAGATCAATAATTTCTAAAAAATATCGGTGGAACTCGTGAACAGTGTCGTCTTCTCCATTACCGGCAATTAGTTTATGTAGCTGATAAGAAAGTAAATCAGCAACCGCTCCGTGGACAAAAGCAATTAGTAATACTTGCGTAAATGTTAGTCCAATGAAACAGAGCACTTGGATTATTCTAGAAATTCCATATACAGTGTGGATTGTAGCTCTTAGTAAATTTAGGTCACAACTAAAACAGAATAGTGTTGCTAGTATATTTTCTAACTCTATTGTCTCCGACGTATCCAGAATTGTGTGAATCAATGTTACTGTAACGCAAATAGTTGTATAAACCAGGATAGCTATTAGCCACAGTTTAAAACGACGTGGCACAGTCTTGTTGGAACATTTTTGGACTTTGTGGATCAATTCACTGATCAGAGACTTAACCGCTTTCCTTCGAAGAATTAAGTACACCAAACTAAAGGTAAAGGAACAGTTGTTGATGAAGCCAGTAATTATATTTGAGTTGTAAGCTTGGGTTGTAGTTGGGCTTGCAAAAGCGGATAAGCAACTAAGTCCCGTGTAATTCAAGTAGATCATTGAGATTATCGCCCAAACAATCAAGATAACGGTGCACATCTTCCAAACCCGACTTCGAAAGGAGTTCGAACTGTGTTGGTAAAGTTAAATCATAGCGCGACTTTCACGTCGAAGTGAAACAGTCAAATATATGTTTTTGCACGTTTCCAGATATGAATTTATCTCGCGAATATTTGCGCTCTGACAAAAATTCTAGAACATACGAAACAAAACGATAGACCCGAAGATATGATTGGCGTTAATTAAACTAAAATTAAATAAATATCAAAGTGTGTGATTGATAACTTTAGGTTGAGGTTTACTCATTCTTGCTCTTACTTGCTTTGCATTAACAAACGAAAGAAAATAAATATGACGGTATGTACATTTATTCGCCACTACTATAGGGTTTTCCATTATGCAAATTGGTTTTCAAGCAAGGTATTTGATTAGATGTAAATGTAAACGAGAGTAAGTATACAGCAATGCGTCTGTCGGGTATTTTCAGGCAGATGTACATTTACGCGTGGATATCGCCCTAAGCTTTATCATTTAAAACTAGTAGACGACTGGCTCTGTAAGTGTAATATTCGCCTACTGTAAACCACGTTAGTGGCGCCATTTAGCTAGGACTAACATTACATTTTAGCGTGTTTTCGCTCTCGTTTGCTTTCCTGTAGTTAAAAGCTCAAACAAAGAAGTTTTAGAAGCAATATATTTTGACTACATAATATAGTTTAAACAGAGGTAACTATTTTCAAAAAGTATTATAAAGTACTATTTTTCGAACCTTTGAATTACACGAAAATTGAGGATTAAACTGAATAAAAATTACAGTGTAAGTTACGCCCAGACCCAAAATAGAAACAAGTTGGGAAAATCAAAATATTACCTCTCCGTGTCAAGAGGTCTACTACTACAAACGTATTTACCTAGGTATTGAATTATTTCACTTTTTTGAAGTAAAAATTTACGAAATATTGAAGTAGTATTCCAAACATAGCGAATGTACAGTAAAGCAGACGACATTTTACATCCAATAGGGATAAATCTTGGACACATGGAAATCCGTAAATTGTAGCTAGACGCACTAATAGTCACTGCGCACCATAACGAGAATAATAAGTCTATAGTTACTACACGTTTACCATTAGCCCTTTTACTAATCTTATTATTATTATTTAAGAGTGTATTTAACTTTCGGCTCACTCTGAACCGTTGATGTCTGTTCATTTCAGACACGAAAATCAAAGCCAAAAGTTTACTTCACCTCAGGCCTCAATTATTTACTCTTTGTTTCACTAAGACTATTGTGGATAATACTTGTCATACGCGCCGGAGTCTAGGTCTTAGTTTTCTTCATGAAATAACTAAACCAAGGATTATTCTATATACAGATGTAGTATAGCTTAAGCAATATATAAACAGCCATTTCAAATAACAATATTAAAAAAAATCTTTGGAATATCAAAATGAAACAGAGCTTTAAAGCTACAAAAGTACTAAATGCATCATAATTACGAAAAATACTTCCACATATTCACTTTATATTATGGAAAAAGGGAATATTAAGGTTCTGTATGATTTCTTAACACATCAACACAAGGCTAACTGCTAACGCGACGCACTAGTGTAACAATGGACGGACACACACAGACAACAAGAGTAACAAGGAGTATAAACCCATTAGTGGAAGCAGTATTTTTTTCCCGAAACAATCTCGCTTATGTTTATCCTCTCTAGACTTCGCTAAAAACGTATTACTACTACGAAAAATATTAATAGACAGGCAAGGATTGACACCATTAAAGAAGAAGCGCAATATTATCCATATTTTCATTTCATATACAGAGAAAAGAAATTATTATGTTTCTGAGAGGAGCTTCCCATTTTGGTTGTTGTTTTGAAAAATATATCGCAATGCATGGGCCTTGGCAGATATAGGAGGCGATGATCAGTGATGGGCATTTTCCTGATTTTTCATTTTCTCACGCTCACGCTCACGAGTATTTACTCAGAGAGTAGGAGCTCTCAGCTCTCGCTCACTTTTGGTTTTGCGAAAAAGATTAGCTACTCTTCTCCGCTTTCTTTTACAATATATTTGTCATAGCCTCTCCTCTCATAAAATAATATGTGCGTGTTCTCCAAGATGGCGCTGCTCTCTGCTCAATTACTCTAGTAAATAAATGGCACAAAAAGCTCTCGCCTCACACTGACACAAAAAAAATATGGCGAGCTCACAGTGCTCTCCGCTCTTCCATAAACCAAGTCCGTCAGCTCTCAATTATTGGGCACATTTCCACAAGGAATTTATGGGTTTCCTCTCATCTCATTTCAACTGGTTTTTTCGATACTCGAAGCTCACCTCTCTTTATGGTTTTTGTGAACTCAATAGCTTATGACGCTCATCTCATATTTCGCTCTGAATTCAATACCAAATATCATCTCATTAAAATTTTAAGGCTTCTCTTTTTTTTTCTTTTCATTTATTTCTGGCGTTCTTCATATATTTTACCGCTCGACTCATTGTCAAAGCTCATATTAATGAGCTCTTTTCAAAGCTCATCTCATCTCATTTTAAAATTGTAATCGTGTTGGTACTCTTCTCAATTAAAAATTTCGAACAGTATAACCGCCTGTTGTATCTCATTTATGAAATTCTCTATGTACCACCATTCATCTCATCTCATTTATGATATTCTTATTGTATCTCACTCATTTCATTTGTAAAAAACTCACTATATCACCACTCATTTCAGTTTTATTTAGTCATTTATTCAACCCAATGATACAAATGCAGGTTGCGTGCAACAGCATGCCTTCGCATTTTGATATCTTCAGTGATCCTCTTACATCAATCCGTTGACATTGACAATGAGTTAAATTTATGTTACCTAACTCCCTATTAATACCTTTACACGCGATAATTTTCCTCCATTCACTTAATAATTCATTCAAAATTTTCAAATGATTTTTTAAAATTAAAGTGTTAGTGACATAATTTTCGTCACCCACAAACTTAAAATGCTAAAAAAATCCTTGAAAAATCTAGTTTATTATGATATGTTTACTTTTGTATTTGGTTTCGTAGAAATTTGTAAAATTGCAATCAAAGTTTAGTGTTTGGAAAAGGCCTAGTTAAAATTTTGTTTCGTTTGATGACGTAGTAAGGAGAAACTTTCACTCTAGATGTCGCTCACGTGACGCCTATAAGTGTCTCAGCGCCGCGTTAAGCCTATTTTATTCAGATTCGCGCGGCATTAGTAGTCTCGGGAGTCTCCGGTGCGCGCGCTTGGCTTTTCCGCGAGATGTCGTGAGTGACGTAGCAAGGTGAAAACCCGCCAAAAATATTCTCCGCAAATTTGCTTTTGTCCCCCAAATTTCAAGTTTTCAATGTGTTTTTTCTGTGTTTTCCTTCATATTTAAATATTAATCAAGCATATTTTTGGAATCAGAAGAGTTTAAACTCTCAAAAAAGTAAGGTTTTCTTTAGATTTGAGATAATTTTTAAATCACGTCGCTATTCCTTTAACTATATTGTCGCGTAAAGCTTCCCTTAATTCTTTCTAATTCCATAAGAAATATTTAACAAAAGTTTCGTATCCCCTGTATATGTTATTCACATAACCTTAGACTTCCTAATCATTCTTCTTCCCATTGCGTTGAATTACTGTTAATTTTCTTCAAATAGTTACATAAACTCCCTGTAATATGATTTATTCCGTGTAAATACTTAAAATGCGATAATTTTATTCCACTCAATATTGCATTCTTTTTTTTTTTTTTTCCCCAAATTTATTTTATTGTCGGGACTTATTATCCCCAAAATTCTTTCCGTCTCATTTTAAACGGACTTCACTATAGTTTCGTATCTGATTCTAAATAGTTGACCAATATATAATGTCCAAGTTCCTTGACTAAATAATTAATCCCTATCACATAATTAATTTCAAATTTTCACATAACCTTACTGCACCTCAAATCACTTTATAAATAACTAGCTGTTACCCGCGGCGTCGCTCGCGTGTAATAAGAACTACCATCAAAATGATATAAAGAATGGGTAGATTTTACTGATTCGACTAATAGTTTTGTAGCGAAGGCACTCGGCGTTGCCCGTCAGCCCGTCGGGACATTTTTTATTATTTTTCACGCGGACATTATTCTATAAAGAAGGGTTTTAATTTTTTGGCCGCCATTTATAAAGATGGCAACAAATTGAACCCGAAAGACCATTCAACTCGTCTTTAGGTTAAAGGAAACCAGTGTACTAAATATTTGCGAAATCAGTTGAAACGCGCGGACTTTGTTGCATAGAGAAGATTTTTTACATTTCTGGTCGCCATTTTATAAGATGGCGGCGGATTGGAAAAATCTTTCTTAGTACGCGCCTACTACTTATGAGTAACGTTCTTGCAAATTTTCAGCCTTCTAGGGCAAGCGGTTTGGGCTGGGCGTTGATTATCAGTCAGTCAGTCTGTCAGTCTGTCAGTCAGTCAGTCAGGACTTTGATTTATATAGATATAGATAGATTCATCCTACTCAAATAGTTCTGGTATCCCATTTTACATAAACTTCTGTGTACAATCTAGTGAGCGACTTGTCTGCTTTTTTTGTTGCACAATAAACCGAATTCAATTGAATTATTATGTCTAAAATTCTCCCCAAACTGTTTTCCGTCTTTTTTGCTCATTACTTTTATAATTACTTCTGATAAGTCTCTCATAAACGAAAGACTAATCAACATTTCTAACTTTTCCCATGGTTTTGCGGGAAATTGGGGTCAATATTTTATGGTCCATATATCTCAGTAACATAATTGCAGACCCCATTATCTCGAACACAGCATTTAATTTATGGCGGACAAATCAGTAACACCCTGTATAAGCCTTCATTTAACACTGAAAATTACTTTCCTGCCTTAATCAAGTGTGGGAATGAGAATTTTGAACCAAAGTATTCAGTACTCATAGGAATCTGGAGTTCCAATTACAGGGACACTCACCTAAACCTCATCTCTTGAAGCCGCAAAATAGTTCCCTCACCAAAGACCCATCTTTCGGAGTTCCAAGTCATTGCCACTCACAAAAATATCATTTCTTGGAGCTCCAAATTTATTTTTACTCGCCACAAACTCATCTCTTGGAGCTCTGAATAATTGCTGCTCACCAAAACCTCATCTCTGAGAGCTCCAAATATTGCTGTTCAGCAAAATTTCATCTCTTGGAGCTCCAAAAAATTTCTGTTCCCCCGTTAATCATTTCATGCAGTTGCAAATAATAGCAGCTCACGTTAAACTCAACTCATTGAGCCATTAATAATTGTAGCAAAGGAAAATCTCATATCTCGGGTGTACAAAAGAAATACCGCTCACAAGAGCTCACCTATTCTGGTTTTAAATATTTGGCGCTCATCTTCAACTCAACTCTAGGAGTTCTCAAACATTTGGACTCGTCGCAACTCATATCTTGGAACTCCAAAAAATAGCACTCTCATCTCCAACTCCGTTCCATTATGAAATTTTACCCCTCTCCTCTCACGCTCCTCTCACATGTAGAAAAAAACTATCTACTCATCTCTCAAAATACTCCTAGTGAGCGGAGCTTTAAGGAGCGCGCCCATCACTGGCGATGATAATCTCTCTCTTTGCACGAGAGGTTTATCTTTAATATTTAAATAAATATAATTATTTTTTAATTATTTTAATCTTCAATAATTAACATTAATAATAGTTAAATCGTTTAAAATAACGTTATACTTATTATCATCTCAAACTTTGCTAATATTGACGTTTAAAGTGAAGGTACCCCTCTTGCCCACTTTCTTCAAATTTTGGGGTATATATACGATTCGTTTCCATTATAATAGTAAGGAAAAAGCGCAATTGCGAAAACCTTTGGTGGCGATCCCACCGTAGGGAGGCTAGACGTTTCTCGTAACCCTAGCTGATCGCCGCGTATATCCTAAAACAAAACGATGATAATGGAGTTGAAGACAGATGTGGAATAGACGGAAGACCAGTGGATGGTGGTGTTAGAAGTCAATGATACAGATTGGTGTGTATGTGGAGTAGACGGAAGATCAGTGGATGGTGGTGTTTAGGAGCCAGTATGTACAGACTGGTGTCCAAGTGGGTTGGACAAAGACCAGAAGATGGTGGTGATTAGTAGCCAGTATGTACAGACTGGTGTCCAAGTGGAATGGACGAAGACCAGAAGATGGTGGTGATTAGAAGCCAGTATGTACAGTCTGGTGTCCATGTGGGATGGACGAAGACCAAACATGGTGGTGTGAGAACTCAAATATAGAGTAGCCAACGGAGAGAAATACAAGTTGGGAAAACCAAAATATTACCTCTCCGAGTCAAGAGGTCTACTACTACAAACTTATTTACCTAGATATGGAATTATTTCTCTTTTTTGAAGTAAAAATTTACGAAATATTGAAGCAGTATTCCAAGCATAGCGAATAATACAGTAAAGCAGACGACATTTTACATCCAATAAGGATAAATCTTGGACACATGGAAATCAGTCAATGGGGAAAAGATCAGGAAATGAAGTCTACGCTTCAGCTGTTTACCGTATATTCTGATAGCTACATTCACAACTGGTTTGCAGTGTAAACACTATCGTCTCGTCTCACCTCAACAATATTCTTAGTTTGCCAACATGAATGTTAACGTTAAATAACACCAAAGCTAAATTGTAGCTAGACGCACTAATAGTCAATGCATACCATAAAGAGAATAAAAAGTCTGTAGCTACTACCCGTTTACCGTTAGCCCTTTTACTATTCTAATAGCCACCATGATCTTTTCTTCTATTATAAAATCTTAACCTGATTATTTAATAGTGTATTTAACTTTCGGCTCATTCTGAACCGTTGATGTCTCTTCATTTCAGACACGAAAATCAAAGCCCAAAGTTTACTTCACCTCAGGCCTCAATTATTTACTCTTTGTTTCACTAAGCCTATTACGGATGATACTTAAAATACCCGCCGGAGTCTAGGTCTTAGTTTTCTTCATGAAATCATTAAACCAAGGATTATTCTGTATACAGATGTAGTATAGCTTAAGTAATATATAAACAGCCATTTCAAATAACAATATTAAAAAAAATCTTTGGAATATCAAAATGAAACAGAGCTTTAAAGCTACAAAAGTACTAAATGCATCATAATTACGAAAAATACTTCCACATATTCACTTTATATTATGGAAAAAGGGAATATTAAGGTTCTGTATGATTTCTTAACACATCAACACAAGGCTAACTGCTAACGCGACGCACTAGTGTAACAATGGACGGACACATCCAGACAAAAACATAGACTGCTTTTTAACTCTTTCCGTATTAATTTTGAGTTGAGAAACAAGATTATCTTTAATATTTAAATAAATATAATAATTTTTAATTATTTTAATCTTCAATAATTAACATTAATAATAGTTAAATCGTTTAAAATAAAGTTATACCTATTATCATCTCAAACTTTGCTAATATTGACGTTTAAAGTGAAGGGTACCCCTCTTGCCCGCTTTCTTCAAATTTTGGGGTATATATACGATTCGTTTCCATTATAATAGTGAGGAAAAAGCGCAATTGCGAAAACCTTTGGTGGAGATCCCACCTTAGGGAGGCTAGACGTTTCTCGTAACCCTAGCTGATCGCCGCGTATATCCTAAAATCAAACGATGATAATTGAGTAGAAGCATGAGTGAATCATGTATTAGCTCCCTATAAGTTACTCAGTCGCACTGGCCTAATGTATCTAGCATTTTCTTCCGAATAGTCGAGAGGAGGGGAGGCGGGTGAGAGTGATAATAGACGGCGCCCTCTCTTATGGCTTTGAAATTAATATATCGTGAACTTGAAGTGACGATAGTTCCAAATGGTATTAACGGCTTTGGAGGTTTTGGTTTCTTTTCCTTATTTAAAAATAATTTAGGTTTCACAACAGTCTTCGATTAAAAATGGGTTGGGTCTTTCTTTAAGTTCTATTAGTTCTTTAGACGCATTATTAAAAAGTTCGATAAGGTTTTCGAGATGACTACTAAGTTGTTGTTTAGCTCCTATTCTTTGATAAAGTTTGGTTCTCTCACCATAAATAGCCTCTGAACGTTGCCTACGGAATAAAAATTCATATTCCCTTGGCAACGCTCTGAATTTAAATGAGTAGCTTAATTTCAAAGATAAAATACGACTGAACCGTCCGCAAACAATCACAACATTTCTAAAACGTCGTCTGCTTATACTAACTACCTTTCAGTTCGAAGTTTCATTGGTTTATACCATTTTCCGTTTTTTACCGGAAATACGTAAGCGCCGAGAGTAGTGTTATTTTCTCTCACTGGGGGTCGCATATAGGTAACACTTTTTTTGGCGGGAAGAAAATGCTGGATACATTAGGCCAGTGTGGCTGAGTAACTTATAGGGAGCTAGTATATGATTCACTCATGGTAGAAGCCAATGAGACAGATTGGTGTCTATGTGGAATAGATGGAAGACCAGTAGATGGTGGTGTTTAGAAGCCAGAATGTACAGACTGGTGTCCAAGTGGGATGGACAAAGACCAGAAGATGGTGGTGATTAGAAGCCAGTATGTACAGACTGGTGTCCATGTGGGATGGACGAAGATCAAAAGATGGTGGTGATTATAAGCCAGTAAGTACAGACTGGTGTCCGTGTGGGATGGACAAAGACTAGAAGATGGTGGTGTGAGAACTCAAGTAGAGGAGCCATTTCCGTGACTGTGAAAGCAGTTCGGAAATGGCGAACACGTTTGCTCCGATTTGGAAACTGCGAACGCGGTCACGTGGGTGTAACAACAGGCACACACACAGACACACACACACACACAGACAGACACACACACACGATCGTTACAGAACCTCTCCGTGACATACGTCACTCGGAGAGGTAACAATTTTCTAAATTTCTGTGACCTGTCAATGCGGTCCGGAAATTGGGAACACGTTTGTTCCGATACGCAAACTGCGAACGCGGTCACGTGGGTGTAACAACGGACAGACACACAGACACACAGACACACACACAGATACGGCCGTTACAGAACCTCTCCTGGACTACGTCACACGGAGAGGTAAAAACGAACTTCTAACGCAGCGCACTACTGTAACAACGGACGGACACACACAGACAAAAACATAGGCTGCTTTTTAACTCTTTCCGTATTAATTTTGAATTGAGAAACAAGATTATATTAAATATTAAAATAAATATAATTAATATTTAACATTTTCTTCGTTAGTTATTCTAATGATAAGTTCGTTAAGTTTCATCTTTGTAGAGATGAATTTCAATATCAAACAGTAATGGGGACTAAAAGCAAACGAAAACTAAACTTAAGACGAGTGAAATTCCTTCATCCACAATTGTTTCATAGTCAATAACTCGGTTCCGTACTCTTTAACAATAAAAGTTTGTATATCTTTAAAATACGAATAATTTCACGTTGATCCAAATTTCCGGATAGTTATAAAGCTCTACACATGTTCCAATGAACCAATTATGCAAAATTTTGTTATTAATTTCGTATAACAACTTAAAAATAGTTTGCTCAGATTTAGCCCCCCCCCCAAATTTCAAACCTATAGCATCGCTACTGGTTGGGGTTAAGTATATGTTAGGCTAGGATTGGCTTTCTTTTAGCCATAATCAATGCACCCATGATCCTCTTAGAGGGAATTTACATAGGCTGATTGCAAGCATGATTTTAGAGAGAGCTTGTTAAATGGATTATAGCAAATTCCTTTTTCGGTAACACGCGTCTTTTCTCAACACACTTAATTATAATTAAGGCTGAAGTGACAGATATAAAAAAATCTTGGTTTGGACGATATGAGTGAGGTTTATCAATTGACTGAAGTTCAGGTATTGCACTTTTTTCTTTATAACTTTTATTAATTTAATCCTTAATCACTATTTAATTCAATCAACTAATTTTACTGTTAATCGATCTATTCCCTCTAAATCAATTGAAAAATTACATATCTACGCTTTTCTAAGAAGAATTCCATTTTCCGAAAACATTTTATCACGAAATTAATTATTCTGAAGGGACACTGTAAAACATATTCGAGTACAGAGAATGATTTTGACTTGACACCTGCTAGCGCCGAGGGGCCGGTCACTCAATGTAATCGGTGTACATTTGAAAGTGACTACGCCTAATCTTTAAATCCCTACCCTTGACAGTGCTAAAATGATTACGCGTAATCCGTAACCGGTGTACAAGTAGCACCTACAAAGTGGTCAGGTGTGGTGACTTTTTAAATGTTGGAGTAGTTAGGACCAAGAAACTCTGAAGTACAACTTTTCCTTGATATTGGCGACAAATTAAATGTGGCATTTCGATACTCGAGGTTAAACGTCTCAATTCGCGTCCACTATAATTGCATCCACTATTAAATTTTTACATTTTCCTTTCGAATTATGTCAAAGATCGCTTGCTTTTTTTAGACAGTCAGTAGAATATTCCAAGTATTCAATATTTATTCCTCAACACGTATTCCTTTCAAATAATTTATTTCATTATAAAATGTTTTCGGAAAATGGAATTGTTTCTGATATAGCGTAGATATGTAATTTTTTTCAATTTATCAATAACAGTAAAATTAGTTGAGTGAATTAAATATTGACTAAGGATAAAATGAATAAAAATAATTGAAGAAAAAATGCAGTATCTGAACTTCAGTCAATTGAAAAACCCGAGGGGTCCGACGTTCCTTCAAATCTCGTACAGTATAAGATTTTGAATCTTGAAATCTTAAAAATCTTCAAATCTTTCAAATCCCAGAAAATCTTATAAATTCTAGATAAATCTTTAAATCCGAGAAAATCTTTCAAATCCGAGAAAATCTTTCAAATTCGAGAAAATCATTCAAATCCGAGAAAATCATTCAAATCCGAGAAAATCATTCAAATCCGAGAAAATCTTTCAAATCCGAGAAAATCTTTCAAATCCGAGAAAATCTTTCAAATCCGAGAAAATCTTTCAAATCCCAGAAAATCTTTCAAATCCCAGAAAACCTTTCAAATCCCAGAAAATCTTTCAATTCCAAGAAAATAATTAAATCCCAGAAAATCTTTCTAATCCTTGATAAAGCTTTCCAATCTCACAACTAACATAAATTTTAAAAATCCATAAAAAAAAATAAATCGAAAAATTCCCAATCTTTCAATCTTCAACCCATATACTCCCATAGTCGCAGAAATTTGTGTCTTCGCGAGGTGAGGACGCAAAGTAGCGAAAACCCAATGTGGACAGTAGCGCGATCTTGCAATCAAGAAAAGCGAAGATGCGAACTCGCAAAATATGTCAGTCTGGACAGGCCTTTAGGTTTACTCTGTAGGCACGCGTTAAGTAGCATGACGTGCCACTTAAAGCACTCACAGAAACAATAAGCCAAACGATTAAAAATAACCTGAATCGTCGAAAAGCTTTTAGTCGTTTGCCAGAGGATTAACGTTTCTAGCTATAAACTCTAGTTTAAAGGAGGGCGAACTTTGTATTTGTAGGCGGATCTAGAGGAGCGCACCTTGCCTTTTTCCCGTGGGATGCAGCGTAGTAAACAGAAAAATACATTTCTATTAAATTTTCCAATCAATTTTTTATTCTTTTCGAGATGTTTTCCAGCATTTACAACACGCGATTCTCGCGCAAGTTTTGTCCCAAAATATTTTTATCGGAAAAGGACCCTTCCCCCCACATAGAAATTTTGAGGCAAACAAATACGAAAGCCTCCTTTTATTAAGAAGGCTGCAATTTAAACGCTGTTATAGTCTTCTTAAGTTTCTTCTTCGCATCTGCCATGATATAAATCCACGCTTAAGTTGTTCGGTCTATTTATGGGCGTGCCCGATATTAAAATTAACTTACTCGCAAGTATCGGTGTTGAATAGGGAACCGCTGGAACATTCTTTGTTGTTTTTGCAGTCGCATCTGCATTCTCGGTAATTCGGTCTCATTTTCGGTCCGCACATGCTAGGATTAATCTTGCAGGCGCATTTACAAGTGTTCTTGTTAAAAATCTGAGAGAGACGACACCGGGAACTATAATTAGCTAAAATACTCGCGAGAAAAGGTTAGGACTAGACCAATTACTTCGAACTCTTTACAGTTGGCTTCGCTGAGAGCGCAAACGCAATCGCATTTCTTGTGTTTTTCAACTTCGATGACTCTGCATTCGTCTTGCATGTTTTGGGTGGGACTTATAGCCCGTCCACACCAACCGTTTTCGCGTCTTTCGCCACGTTCGCCGCATTCGCATTGTTCGCTTTCATCCGTCGCGTTTCGTTCACACCAGAAAAAACGTCTACTAAGCGAGGCGTGCCAAAGATTTTTGCAAGTTTTGCGTTGTTCGCAAAGGATCAACCAATAACGTACGCTTATATTTTGACGTCATAAATGATTTCGTCATCGAGGTTGCTTCTTTCCTGTAGAAATTAAACATGGCACCTGTGTGTTCCAAACAGAAGAATATTTTAAGTTTCAATAATAAAGTAATAGCTTCTCTTCTGATATTAAATCACCGTAATCGAATAAAAAAAGAGAAGAATATGGGTACGAGAAGTGTTTCAGGACCGACCTGTAGATGGTGACTTCCACAATTTAATACCGAAAATGAGAATTTGCTATGAATATCATAATGACAATATGTACAGAGAAGTGTTTCGAGTCACACCCAGCCAATTTGATTATTTATTGAGTCTCGTTAAAGATAATTTAACTAAACAAGACACCCATTACCGAAAAGCCATATCTGCTAAAGAAAGACTTTACATCACATTGAGGTAATATTTGTATTATGTTTAATTATTTGAATTGGTTGTAAATTTACTAGCTTTTCCATAGGTATTTGACAACTTGAGATAGCTATCGAACTTTGTCATTAGCGTATCGAATTGGTAAAGCAACCGTTGCTAAAATTGTACCAAATGTTTGTAACGTCATATGGAATGCAGTTCAGCCAATATATCTTCCACCAATGACTAAAAAAGCAATGATGACATCCGCGTTAAATTATTTTCAAAAGTGGAATTTCCCTAATTGTGTTGGCTCCTTGGACGGAAAACATATTGAATTGGTCGCACCTCCTAATTCTGGCTCTATGTTTTTCAACTACAAAGGAACCTACAGTATTGTGTTGATGGCGGTGTGCGACGCGCATTATAAATTTACATTTGTAGACATTGGAAATTTCGGTGGAATAAGTGATGGAGGTGTTTTTGGTGGTTCAGAGTTGGGGAAAGCAATTGAAGATGAAAATTTCTTTCCGCAACCAAGAAAAATTGAAGAAAATGGGCCTGAACTTCCGTTTTGTTTTGTTGGTGATGCTGCCTTTCCTCTTAAACCCAATTTAATGCGCCCTTATGCTGGCAGAAATCTCCGAGCTGATCAAAACACTTTCAACTATAGATTGTCTCGTGCTAGGATGACCATTGAGAATTCATTTGGGATTCTCAGTTCTAGATTTAGATGTTTGCAAAGCCCTATACCTCTTGACCCAGTGAATGCTGAGGCTGTTGTAAAAGCTGCAGTATGTTTGCACAACTTCTTGATGACGAAGGAAGAACAAACTGATAGGCGTTTGTATTGTCCAATCAAGTACGGTGACCATATTGATGAACATGGAAAGGTCAAAGGGGAATGGAGACTTAACCATAACAGTAATATGACCGGGCTTCCTCGGCAAGGAGGTAGAGCATGTAGAAGAGGAGCCATACAGATAAGAGATTCTTATAAGGAATATTTTACTATTAATGGTAAAATGGAATACCAAGGACGTTAAAGATTACTCGTTTAATAAAAATGATTTTATTATGAAAATACAGATTATTAATTAATTTGCTCTGCCAATTTGTCACGTTCTTCCTCTTCAAGCAAATCATCGAGCACTTGCATGAGTGCATGTTTTGCTTTTCTTTTGTTTTTATCATTTAAAGATTTAAAATCCTTTTCTAGGCTCAACAGAAATAAACGATCCGGATCCTCTGGGATGGCATTGCAGGAGCTAGCATTGATTTTACCTGTATTTTCTTTCCAAATATTTAGGAGCGTTTGTTCATAGGCATCAACCTTTTGTTTTGGCTTTTTATATTTGGCTGATTTCATAAATGTTTCTTCACTTTCACGTTTGCTTGAAGACGTACTGGGCCGACTGTCACTTGCTCTCAAGCTAGACGTAGAGCTGGTTTTTCTTGGCTTAGGCAAACTGTTATTTCCTGGGTCAGCATCGGACAGCGCATTTGCCGCCTCATTAATTGGCTCCTCGATAATGAAGTCCTCATCTTCATGTTCAAAAACCATTTCCTCATGACTATCTTCTGGCTTATCAGGATTCTTATCGGCCGCCTCGTCTTTATTTGCTTGAGAGTTTGAGACATATTGTTAATTGTTCTGCGTGGAAACAAGAATCGTTAAATCTAGCTGTTTATTTTTCTTGTATTCACGTACTTTCTGTGGCTAATCGAGTCTTTAAGGAAATGAAGGCTTTCGTAGAGGTCCCATACCTCTCTGCTCGAACAACCACTGACGCTCAATTTCTGTCCGTCCATAAATTTCTTTTCTCGGACATATTTGTCTCTAATTGACTTCCATCTAAGTTTTGGGTGGGACTTAGAATGGAAACCT
This sequence comes from Phalangium opilio, assembly GCF_054372755.1. Classification (NCBI taxonomy): domain Eukaryota; kingdom Metazoa; phylum Arthropoda; class Arachnida; order Opiliones; family Phalangiidae; genus Phalangium; species Phalangium opilio. The sequence goes on from NW_028324175.1 coordinate 5,975,218, forward strand.
TCCGGGCCTTTTAAGGTCGCGACTCGAAGACGCGTACTTACCGGTACTTTGACCATCTCTTTGTCGACGGCGACGCATTTGTGCGTGGGTGAAGAGCAAGAACTGCTGCATCTGTCGATGGAAATGCACCACGGTATTTGCAACTATATACCAATGAATGAAATGATTTAAAATATGTTTCCCGAGTTTATCTTTCGTTTGATTTACGGTGTTGTTGGATATATCTCCGTTGATCATTTCCAACTCGACCATGGTTTTGTGAGGTCCCGATTGACACATGCAAGCGTCGTTAATACCGATTTGCTTAGGCAAATCGCAACCTTTGCCAACTGACAAAAGAAATTCGTCTTTAGCCAGATTATTATTATGTCGCGCAACAACGACTCGTTGATCGGTCCCAATCCCTAGAAGTAGATTCTTTTCAAAATGGTAACTATAGCTACTTTGAGGTATTGGTACCGATAAACTATGCGTGATTAAATGCGTGGGAAAGCGAAGTGCTCGTACTACTCGATCTTTTGCGTCGACGAATATAATCGGTAATGTCCCGATCGTAGGTGTCCTTCAGTTCGTCACCAAATTGGTCTCTGACCTCTTGCATGTGACGTCGAACTTCTTCGACGTATTTCGATTCATCCTGAATTGTACCTTTAAATTTAAACGCCAACGTCAACGTGTACTAAACGAAACCTACGAAATAATTATCCGTCTGATTCAAGGCGTTTAAGAGTTGAAAGGAGCTAAGGAACAAGACGCAAATGATGGAATGCAACATTGTACTGTCTAAAATGAGTTGAAATTAAGAAAGACAGCCGCTTTTAAACTAGATAGATCGCGTCAGCCTAACAAATGTTCGCGTCTCGTGTACGAGTGATATGGATGACACATCCGGGAGGTGGAAAACGGAAGTTTCCCATCAAGGGATGTACTCGGAATTAGAGTATTGCGTCACGTTAAGTCGGCTTTGTTCCAGAAAGATTGTAAAAAAACTGTGGGTTTTTTGATAAATAGGCGAACATTGAAAGCGACTCAATGATGAATTAAATCTTAAATCAATTTTCAGATCTTCAAGTTCCCGCGGCTTACTTTTAAAACTATATATTTTCAGATGATTTCCTTAAATTTTCCCATAATATTTTAAGCCTATAACAAAAGAACGTTATAAATGGCAACGATTTTAAGGATATGATTTGTCATGAACAAAGTCGATTCTTCAAGAAATACGTATTCCTGGTATTTCTCGTAAAGCGGAACACCGCGCTTAAACCAGTTGCATGATTGCAGTTTTCGTCAACCCGAGAAATCAAACTTCCTAACGTTTTAGTCCATATTTAAATTCCCTAGCCTAATTACTACTATTTAATTAATTCAAGGTATCCTGGATATAATTTGCATTCCAATTAGGAATCTTCCGCCTTTTTGAAATGACTGTCACGTCTCGTGGAAGAAAATTCTAACACGAGAGAAAATCACAAATGAATTGTCGATGAGAAGTAGTTCCCCCCAAACCCCTCAACTTTCGCAGTTTATATTTCATTGCGACATAAGATTTCGGGCTACATTCTGTATAGAGGGAGCGGGGTACTTTTCCACTTGTAAAGCGTCTTTTCAAAAATCTACCTGGTAAACAACCATGCAGTAAAGGGAATACCACCACCCATATTTTAATCTTATCCCGGACCTTGACTGACTTATTACATTCAGTCTCTCTCTATCTTGTTTTCGGCGCCACGCGCTGGCTGATGCTGCTGGGGGTTCGCCCCTGAAAAACCCGGGGGAGGTTTAAATTATCCATTTTGTGTATGATGGGAGGAGGGGCCCGTCTGGGGATGACCACCACGGAGGCGTAGTGACGAGCCCCTCGGGTTTTACCCTTCACAAAGACCTTTGACTAAACTAGATTGAAATCTCTTCTCAAAACATTTCTTTCTTTTTTTTCAAAGCGAGGGGTCGGATACGCGATAGAGAGCGGGTCTCGCGAGAAATTGCCAACCTTGGAAAAATTAAGACGGGCTAACAATGGGAGACGGGTAGAGGAGTGGTACGTTTCGGGTAAAATCGGTGTCCCAACAATAAACAGCTTCAAAGTGACCGGTGTAATGGAAAACCACATTCCATTATTTTCATAGAACCGAGTAGTCCTCCAGAAACAGTCAGATCGCCGGTACTTTCTTTGGCGACTTGGTACGCGAGTGGCTACGTGATCGTCAGATTGCTCCCAAGCCCTTCGCGGCACTTATAATTTCAGTTAGTTCCAATTTTAATATCTTTGTTGATATCAAGAAGTATCGTGGGTCAAAGGTTGGACGCCGTATTACGCCGCCCATCCATCTTATTATCCGTAATTAAATTTTATTTGGATTTGGCTTAATTACGGTTGGTTTTTGCTGCCACAAAAGAGCGCGTAAGGCCTTCAAGGTTAATTCCTCCTAGAACTTTTTCTAATTATTATCTATTATATGATTATATTCAAAATTAAAAAAGATTTAAGAAATGTAGTTCGAAAGTTGAAGCTGACGTAACGCGCGCGCCATACTTCTCGTTCGAGATATTTACTTTTAACGTTGAATTTAAAGCGAAACTTTAGTTATTTACGTCGAATGATTGACTTCTGACAGACAAAAGAATTTTCGCTTTTGGCAAAAAGTATGACGAAATTAGTAATTACGTTTAAACGTAGTTTGCATTTTTTGCAAGGCGTTTCGAAGTTCGAACCCTCTCCCCGAATCTCTTTCTCTCCCAAAAATATTACAAGTTCAGTTTCGATTGAGAGCTTGGAGAGAAAGCGTCTTGACACTCGACGTAATCTTCCCGCAGTCTAAGGTAAGGCCTTCGGTCAGGCGCTGCCATTACCCTAGTACAAAAACCGAGAAACGCGTCAACGCGGTGGTAAAAATGTCGAAATCAATTGATGAAAACGCGGTAAAAGATACATTTCCAAAATGATGAAAGTTCTTTTCGAAATTTCAACTTAAGAATAACGTCGAGGAATCCGAGCAACTGGCTTTTTCCGAGTAGTATCATGTCCTGCGCGTGGAACTCTCCGTATTTCTTAATGGCGATTAACCATAATATAAATAATTATTAGTTAATTAATTAATCGCCTTTCCTAGTCACGGCTCCGCTTGGTTTCGCTATGGACGGACCGAGGCAAGGAGTACTAGATTTTTATGACAACAAGGGAGTATTCATCACGGGGGTAACTGGCTTTCTCGCCAAGAAAATCATAATCTTTCCCAAATCGGGGTAACCTGATCCCTTCACTCGCGATGATGCCGATAGAGTGACGCGTTATCGCTCGACCACCATCGATTGTACTTCGATTAAAAGATGTTTTCATTTCGATTAGATCTTTTTGGAGAAGATTTTCTATTCGTGTCCTCTTGTCAAGAACGCCTACGTTCTAATTCGGCCCAAAGGTTCCAGAGACACCGATCCAGTGGGTGAAGATCGCCTGAAAAATCTGCTCAAATCGAAGGTATGAAGGCGCATTTTCAACCCTAATTGTAAGACGCGCGTATAACGGACGGTGGTGGTGGTGGTGGTGCCTGCTCGCGTTTAGGTCTTCGACCGTCTTCGAGAGAAAAGACCGGAAGCCCTGTCCAAGGTAGTTGCCGTCTGGGGAGATGTCTCGCAAGAGGGACTCGGATTGTCCGAGTCGGACAGGGAGATGTTACGGCGAAACGCTTCCATCGTCTTCCATTTGGCCGCCACCACAAAGTTCAACGAACCGCTCAAGTAACTTCTTATTACTCGAGAGCGTGTCGCGCTCTAATCCCTTGAATTATTGTAGAAAGGCCCTGGCCATCAACTTCATCGGGACGAAAAATATCCTCGAGCTTTTTCAAGCTTTTGACGAGAAATTGGCTTTCGTTTACGTCTCAACAGCGTACTCGAATCGCCAGAAACCGCTGATCGAAGAAACTGTCTACCCAGTACCCGTTACAGCCGATTTCCTCGTAGAATCTTTTATCTTATTGGCTCACTTAAACAGGTACGTTTTGATGACGTTGCTGACGGGGACGTCGAAAAATAGTGACGTAATTCCTTCTTTCCTCTATCGCTATGACCCTTCCGCCTCTTCTTTCATACGCCCCCCTCCGTCCCGTGGAAGGGGGTCCGGTACTTTGACGCGCGTCCAAATATTACTCTGTTCTCCATTCCTACTTCTCAAATTAAATCTATCCCTGGTAATTCAAAATCTAGGCTATTGACAGCATTCTGTGGAATATAAACAATCATAATTCCATTTATTTTGTAGGCCTAGTACTTGTTAGTCAGATTTGAGTGAAATACAAAGGCAGAAAAGAACCTGCTGGTCATTTAATAAGAATAAAAACAACTGCGGCTTTTGTTTGTCCATATGTAATATTTGGTTGGAAACGAACATACTAATGAATGCATCTAACTGCCAGCAACGCCGCTCGCTACATTATATAAGTTCTTCGTGCTTTTTGATACGCCGTGCATGGTCAGAAGGAAGGAGCACGTCCAACCCGTATTTCCTCTGTCCGAAACGCTATACCTGCATACCTGCCTCCTATCCATTCTATTACCTATACCTACTAGGCTCTAATAGTACTTGACGTCAGCGGCTGATGTAAAACGCGTGAATGAGGAATTATTTCGTGGTTCTAAAGCGCTTCCTCACATCCGGTTTATCTCCCCAGCGCGCACTCCCAATAGTCGTAGACCCCGGCTGCGTTTGCTAGAACCGTCGACCCTAGCGCTGTTATTGGCCTAATTGTATCACCTTCCGGATAAGGCTGAGCGACGCAAAAATAGGGAAATGCCTTAACATTGAGAAAATCACTTGATTTTCTACTTGACCCTCCCTTTAACGCCGCGAATACTATGAGGGTCAAGTTGCCGACAAGGTCCATGGTTAGAGGATTGATACGTTTAAACGCCATACGCTACCTTTCGCCAAGAGGGCTCCGAAGTAGAGAGATAGAATGTTGAAGATGCGATGAGGAGTGATTCTCAGTCCTCTTAATCCACTCTGGATGGTCTCAACGGCCGTGATGGCGAAGCAGGCTACGATGACACCCCACCAGATCTGCGGTCGCGGAATGGAAGCCTTCAGTTTTTTGTCAAGTGAGACCAAGGAGGAAAGAGTGGGACGTAGTAGACTCGTTGGTGGACAACGCGGTGATGAACGTCTCCCAGAGGACCTTGCGGGGGGTTGGGGCCACGAGCATTCTGGATAGGACATGATTGCCATTGATGGAAGTACGTAAGAGATACCCTCGGTCCATGTAACTCTTTCCTCCAAGATGAGGCATGACATACCACGGGAGAAAGCAATCCGAGGTCGTTCAAGGCTCCCGGCGTTACCCGTTGAACCTTCTCGTGACGCTCAGACCACAAGTAATTGTCAACGTACATGACTGGCTCCGAAAAATACGGGGTGCCATCACGGTGTGTTGCGGTAAAATACGATCTGGTCATTGGATTAAGGTTTAGGTCACCCTGAAATGATATCGACATTGAGCTGCACTTTCAACAATTGAGTGTGACGATTGCGCCTGGCAAGCGGTACGTCATGGACCCCGCTTTTGTCTCTCGTTCGCTTTCATATTATCGATAGTCTACTCGGTCTTATAAGGATCTGAATACCGGGAAGTGTTTCCCGTCTATGATTGTAGACACCATTAAGTTTAGAAGCGATATGTTCCGTAAGGATGACACTACCTATACTTCGTAATGCTAGAGGCTTGCTCGAGCTAGTTCGAGAACGATGGAAGCCAAGCGCGAGCGCCCGAGACTCCCGAGTCTACTAATAATGTCGCGCGAATCTGAATAAAATAGGCTTGACGCGGCTATAATATTATGTTACCTGAGCTTGTCCTTTAAGTTTCGAGTTCAAGTACAGGGTCTCAAAAGGAGCTCTCACTGGCTATCTTAGTAATAGGGCATTAGTTCATTTGCTAGCGATTTGAAAGGCGGTTTTGCAGGGTGAACCGGGTTAAGCGTTCGCAGTGTCTGTCCCCTCGGTTTTTTCAAAATACTATAAAGTAATTATGCTTCATTTATTATTACTTTGGAAGGAAGCTAGGCGTGACAATCTCGCCTAAAACAAAGAGTCCATATAAATGACACCCGTGCTAAAAATTACGGAGTCAACAAATTTCCTTTAGCTGGTGTCCCTGGACGAACCAATAAATCTAGAATTTATTTTTAAACCGCGGTTACACGAACAGACAGCAACTTACCAATTTGGCGCGGCATTGATAGTTTTCAATAAAGGGGCTGTGGAAAGTTCATCCCCCTCTCTCGGTTTAAACTTCAGTGCGGTGTTGTTAGGCCCTAGTTCTGCGAGTCAGGTTGCTCTGAGTGAAACTGAACTGCTAGGCTTTCACTCTGCAATCTATTGACTCACCAACGGCCTGGCAACACTGGGGGAAACGGTATGAAACCCCTTATGCATAATTTTTTCGATTGAAACGGGAGTTGCCCATCTAGCTGCGCTTCGTAAAATTGTTTGGGCAGCTGATAGTTTTACTCATTGGTTTACTATTTTTGTCGACGTCACACAGGGGGCGTTCAGTGCACGTACCAAAGAGACTGGTTTTATAAAAGTACGCGTGATCGGCGTGACGTAGTAGAAACTGACCTTGAAGGATTTTACGAGTTATCAGAAGCTTTGAACGTTGTTAAATCAGCATTTTTTCGAAATGTAGAATTAAGTTGTTTGTAACACAATATTATTTTTAACAAATAATGCACTCTTAACATGGTCATTGAACAAGTAGGCTGGGAATTTGAATCTGAAAGTTTAAGCTGCTTTCTTAAATGGCGTGTGAGCGTGTCTTCATCCAGATGTATTTGTTTTTAAAATCCTTGGAGAGTTAAAGAAGGAGTTGGTATCTTGAACGGAGTCGAGTATTTTATGAGAGACCCAAATTTTACATGCGATGGGATCACGATACATAAATTTAATTTGAAATAAAATTTGTGAAGCCACCTAGGTCTATATGCTGTTTTTTGAGCGGGAAATTTGAAATACGGGGACTTTAAATATGGTGCAGAAGGTCACACCAAAAACTGGGGAAGAAAGGGGGTATAGGTTCCCAGCCGGAAGGTGACTAGCTAATAGTTTTGCAGCTCTCAAGGAGCGCAAAAGTAAAAACAAGTGAGAGAGGAAGTTTAATTCCATATTATCCTCAACATGATCGTTCTAGTTATAAGGCAATAGTTAAATTGGTGTTACCATAAGTTTATAAGTGATTTGTTCCTTCCATATGTATGTCACTTTCAATGCTAAGTAATGCTACTGAGAGACTTACATAAGCTCGAGATGATAACTAGTTCGAGAAGGAGAACGACAATTAAGCGAGAACTCAATTGAAGTCCTTACTACACTCTGTGGAAGTGGTTAATTTTTGTGCATGCAGGACCAAGTTCCATCTAGGTCCTCCTATTTAGTATCTGCATTACTAATTAGGCCTTGACAGCAGCGCCCCGCTCACCAGGCTCCCATCGCTCGCTTTACATCCTCGAATCTATGACCTTATGACCTCACTCACTCACTTCAAAATTACAAGCTGAGTTTCTAAGTTACCAGAGATTAATTAAACAAACTTATGGAACATGAACATATCTTATGAACTTATGGTGTTACATCATGACCTGACGTTCTATTATGACTTAGTGGTTTTATTAGAGGGGTTTAGATCAAGTAATAATTTAAGCTTTAAACCTTTAATAAACTAAAGACTGATAATTCAGTATTTGTAATTCCATGGCACCTTTTGTAAAAGGTATAACGTAGTTCCTCTTTGGTCCTTCCTTATAAGAAGAGTGGTGTTCATTACAGTTCGATGGCAAATCTTCCTCGGTAACGACTGCAATCCTTATCAGCAGCCATGAGTCCATGACGCATGCATCTTCTGTAGAACTGTCTTCTCTGTAACGTCGCATACCTGTGAGCTCGTAAGCTTATCCTTCACTATAATAATGGAAAACCATTACACAGACAGTAATGCGGTAATCCCTAGCTGCACCGCCCGTCATTCTTTAGCCTATACCTGAACGACCTCCTCATTCAGTAGCTCTTTGTTTTATAAGCCTCCATCTTATAATGTCCCTTTGTCTTTTCTTAAAGGGATAGTTTAAGTAACCTTAAAGGAACAGTCTTATTATAAACATAAAACTAATTCAAATTAAAATAATTATGATCTCTTATTACAAATTATAATTAGTACATTTAATTAGGGTTTAAAATAATCAAGGACTACTGCACCACCCTCCATTGGTTTAGTGCATGGCGTCTGCTGAATAGAACCTCTTACCCCTACGTGATTGAGTTGGCTATGCTCTACCTTACCCTTACCTCCAGCGTGTGAAATAAGGCGATGGCACAGAGCACACGCCGATAACTTTCCACAATTTCCCTCTCCCATTAAAATTCTAATGCCTCTTAATTTAAAACATCTAATATACCTGATTTGAGTCACTTGAAATTCTGTTCTACGATAAAACCCATCTTGAATATATTCAATAACTATAGGTAGATCATCTTGAAACTTTCCCTAGTTTCTCTATAGCGCAATTGCGTGTCCTTTTGTGTTTGGAACATACTTCCTCAGGGTTCATACAAACCAGGAAAAATCAGGGAAAAAAATAGTTGACAAAAACCTCAGGGAAAACTCAGGGAAATTTAAAATTTCTTAGTAAAATTGAGGGAAATCAGGGAAATTTGTGTCAAACAAGGGCCAAGTAATTAAGCAAAATGTTCATAAACATACTCCCCTCCACAGGATTAACATTACACTAAAATTTGTAGGCTCATAACTCTGGTTCTACTAGAGATACGTCAATGTCCTTTGATTATGTTATAGTCCTATTTGACCCCCATCCAACCATACTAAAAACGTAGGGCTACGACAAACAGGGGCCGAGTAATTAAGCAAAACGTAAACAAACATACCCTCCATAGGATTAACATTACACTATACTTTGAAGGCCTATAACTCTGGTTATAATAGAGATACGGGGATGCCCTCTGAGTATGTAATAGTCCTATTTGCCCACCACTCTCGTTCGTTTACATTTGCTCCATAGGATACTCCATATACGGGAAAAGCCTGGAAAACTCTGGGAAATTTGTTTTCTTCGAAAAGTTGTATAAACCCTGTTCTTCCTCCGTACATTTATTGGAATTGTAGTGTAGTGTATGTGCTTAGGCGTACACGTACGCGTAAGGCTATTCTAGATCTAATTAAGATATATCGGAGTCATTATTACGCAGGGAAAGGTTGGGGGGGGGGGTCGATATTAAATCACGGCGTACTTAATGGTCTTAATTGGCCGGGCCAAGCCACTTTTCGGGACACAACCTATAGTGCGTGGTTGGTGCTTTGCATTGGCTGTGTTTTCGATCGAGGGGTCGGTCATTGCTGATTTCGAAATCCCATAAAAAAATCCGAAATCAGCAACGAAATCTTAAAATCAGTAAAGAAATCATAAAATCAGTAAAGAAAAAACGAAATCCATTACAAAATCCGACGAAATCAAGGGAAATATCCCAAAATCCGTCTTAATCACGGGAAAAAATCGCAAAATTCGATGAAATCCGTCGGATTTTATCAAATTTTGAAATCAAGTGAAATCCGAAGAAATCAAATTGGATTTCGAAATACCGTACACCTTTTCTAAAACGTCCTACCCCACAGTTTCGATCTAAGCTATTATGGACTGGGGAAATTTAGCGTGTTGTGACCTAGTTTCGATATATATTTTTGGGGGAAGGGGGAGCTCACCTTTTGGCAATTTATTCGATAGGCATGGTCCTCTTTCTGTTCCAGATATATTTGGTTACAATATCTCCATAGTTAAAATTGCCCATATTTAATATGAGGCAATTATCACATTGTACCTTTAACCAACAGAATCATGTACAGTGTATACAATTATTGCCTATCCTAATTCAGTGTTTTTAGCCACACAGTGCGTTATAAAAGTTTTGCATTTCTCTTTCATATTTTACCCGTTCCAAAGTTGTCCTTTGCATACTTATACCGGAAACCGGAAATGTTAAAATCATCAATATTGGATTCTCGAGGATATAAATGCGATTTTCGGATTCCTTGGGGTCGATTCATATTTGAAAAGTTTTCACCAAATTCAATTCGGATGAATAGGTCACGAGTAATCAGCCTTTATTCAAAATCTGGCAAACTTGGTTAGATTGGCGATAATTCATAATCGAGTATCGAATCTTTGTCGTAATAATGCTCGTTAGATGTTATGGCACCTTATGCGTATATATATGATTGGTCTTGTGGCGCAATACTTCGAAACAAATCAGACGTTCATTAAAGGGATGGTGAAGTGGAAAATAAAGTAATTTTTTATTAATTCTTCTATAAGACCAATCTGCATCGTGAAACATCCAGGAAATAACACCGAACGATTTTTAAACGACAATTAGTTTGAAATTTCATGAATAATTTTAAATAGGGATCTCCGACCAATCGCGTAGCGCCCTGCCTTTTTATGAACAATTTTCTCTTGGCACGCTGCGTGTTGAATAAATTTATCGCGAGACTTGAAAAGATTTGCACGATGTGACAATTGTGGCGCGAGACATGGAGTGTGCCACGAAAACTTTGTTAACGAAAAGGCACGGCGTTACGGGATTGGTCGGAGTTCCTTTTTTGAAATTATTCTTAAAATCTTAACCTAATTTGATTATTAAAATCAAATTTTTTCATTATGCATACTGGTAGAAGAATAACTAAAAAAAATCACTTTATTTTCCACTTCCCACTCCCATTAAGAGAAAACTCGCGTCTTTTGAAGAGGAGAAGCGGTTTGAAAATTTTGTTATTTGGGTCATGATATCATAATATTTAGAACTCATATTAATTACGTCTAGGTCTTTAGCCCGATTCATTGCAGCCTAGAGAAAATCTCATTCATGATGGCGTATGCGCTTCACGAGATCCCTTCAAATAGACATATTCGACTATTCCAAATAAGAAACAACTTCAGAGGAGAGGGCTTCTATGCTAGGAATGTTCGCTACGCGATTGAGCTTCGCTAAACGGAGCCTGAGGTTGGCTATAGCCTCCCGCGTTTAGCGCAAATGTGAGGCCAGGGATAGATTTAATTTTAGAAGTGGGAATAGAGAATAGAGTAATCTAGGAACGCGTCAAATTCCCGGACCCCCTTCCACGGAAAGGAGGGGTATGAAAGAAGAGGCGTGTCAAAGCGACAAAGGTTAAAAGGAATAACGTATTTTTTGCCGATCCCGTCAGTAAGCTTATATCCCATTGGATAGAATCCGTTGGGCAGAATTTCATTCGACAGAAATCCCATTCGGCCAAAAATCCCATTCGACAGAAATCCCATCCGGCCGAAAATCCCATTCGACAGAAATCCCATTCGACAGAAATCCCATTCGACAGAAATCCCATTCGACAGAAATCCCATGCGACAGAAATCCCATGCGACAGAAATCCCATTCGGTCGGAAATCCCATTCGACAGAAATCCCATTCGGCCGAAAGTCCCATTCGACAGATTGGTCATGTGAATGAAATCATTAAGTACAAAAAGAGAATCCAACCGTACATGGGGCAAGCAGCCATTCTCGTTCTGCCAAGAGCCAACGCTAGAGGTAGTGAACGATGACTGGCGTCGCTTTTTGGCCCAAGCTTGAAGCTGCTGTTAACGACGATTCCGGCTTATTTATGGAATAAATGAATTCGTCTATATCCGATTCCACACACCGAACCTAACCTAACCAAACCTAACCTAACCTAACCGAACCTAACCAAACCTAACCAAACCTAACCAAACCTAACCAAACCTAACCAAACCTAACCAAACCTAACCAAACCTAACCAAACCTAACCAAACCTAACCAAACCTAACCAAACCTAACCTAACCTAACCTAACCTAACCTAACCTAACCTAACCTAACCTAACCTAACCTAACCTAACCTAACCTAACCTAACCTAACCAAACCTAACCAAACCTAACCAAACCTAACCTAACCAAACCAAACCAAACCTAACCTAACCTAACCAAAGCTAACCTAAGCTAACCCTAGGCCAACCTAGAAAATAAGAATATTTTGGAAAAGGCCCATGTTTATTTTTCAACGACCTTAATTAATATAGCATTATAAAATGCGAAATCGCACCAATGGGAAATTCGCTCCAACGAGACTTCTCTCCAACAGGAATGGGAAGTCTGCTCAATGGGAATAGGATAAAATGCGAAATCGCGCCAATGGGAAATTCGCTCCAACGAGACTTCTGTCCAACAGGAATGGCAAGTCTGCTCAATGGGAATTAGGTCCATTGGGAACAGCCGGCTAGCTTCGGTCAATTAGAACAACTTATTTTTTATTTCGGTCCAATGGAATTTCGTTCCAATGGAATTCTGTTCAATGGTTATATACCGTCAGTAACGTCAGCAAAACGTAGTTTAATTGAGCAATACGAAAATTTAAACTTTTCATCACGCGTTAGAGGGAGGGCTCTATACTGGGCAATGAGTCGGACTGAATTAAACACTAACCCTTCTCGAATCCTGCTTCTAAAATTAAATCTATCTCTATTGAGGCTTAATAATAAAGCCGACCACAACCAAAGCATGGGCAAAGGCGTATTTCACAACTGACGTTCAAAGCTACCGATGGAAAAACCTAAAAATTAAATGAAAAAAAAAATGAATGCCGGTAAGAATGATCACAACTGAAAATAACAGCTTACAGCTAAAACGAACCGGAACGGTAAACACTTGAAGTTGGCCTCTCTGCGCTGCTGGTCTGCTACTCCTTTCGTTTATTTTCTATGGCAAAAATACTAATTTTGGGAGGTATTGGGATATTAGGCCATTTTGTGTTTTAAGACTTTTATTGTGTAGGAAAGATAACTAGCCTTTTTAAAGAAATTTTGGATAACTATTAATATCATTATTGATAACTAGTTAAAATTTGAAAAATATTTATAAAATTTGGACGAAAATTTTCAAATAACAAGACTTCCTTCGAGTTTCAAATTGAAGAATGCTCGTGTGCTTTATTGAACTATTATATACAAACAAGACAGTCACTTTCAGCTTGAATTGTTGCTTGATATTTTATTGGACATCCCCTAGCCCTTAAAGGGAGGATGAAGAGGACAATAAAGTGATTTTTTTATCGATTCTTCTTCTAATTATAAGACCATTTTGCATAGTGAAACATCCAGGAAATACCGTCTGCGTTCTTGAACTATCTATTACAAACAGTTCAATTGTAGCTTAATGTTTTACTTAACCTCCCGTAGCCCTTAAACACATTTTTAATCTTTTATTAAATGACAGACATAAACACTAAATCGGGTTCAAGTCGGGCCAATCCAAAGCGTTAATTCCTTCGTTCTCCAAAAATCTTGCAACGAGTCGGGACGTATGGGTTGGACAATTGTCCTGCTGAGCCTGAAACCATACACTAAAACAATGTTTTAAGTTAGTCAAGAATAACTATCAGGTTATTAATATTAATACCGGTCACGACGTGGGCTGGTTACTCATACGGAGAAAAAAATACCAGCGAACAGGGCGCATCTCTATTTTTAATATTACAATGCTTTACCTCCTAATTTCATTAGAGTTTATGTCTGTCTTTTAGAATACGATTAAGAATGTGTTTAATGGGAGGGTGAAATGAAAAATCAAATAATTTTTTATCGATTCTTCTACTAATTATAACACCATTCTGCATAGTGAAACATCCAGAAAATATCTCCCAATGGTTTTGAAACTCCAATTAGGTTCAGATTTTACAGAAAATTTGAAATAATGACCTCCGACCCATCGCGTAACGCCCTGCCTTCCTATTGACAAAATTCTCGTGGCACGCTCCATGCCGAATGAAATTTATCGCGAGATTTAATAAAAGTTGCTTGCGATGTGACTATCGTGGCGCGAGATATAGAGCGTGCAACGGAAATTTTGTTAACAGGAAGGCAGGGCGTTAAGCTATTAGTCGGTGGTGCTTACTTCAAATTATCTTTAAAATCTGAACCTAATTTGAATTTTAAAATCATTCGGAGACTGTATTTCCTGGATGTTTCACTGTGCATATAATGGTCTTATAATAAGAACAATCGATCAAAAAATCACTTTATTTTTCCTCTTCATCCTTCCTTTAACGACTAGGGGATGCCCAATAAAAGCAACAATTGAAACTGAAAGTGACTGTCTTTTTTGTAAAAAAAAATAGTTCAATAAAGCACACGAACATTCTTCAATTTGAAACTCAAAGGAAGTCTTGTTATTTAAATATTTTCGTCCAAATTTTATAAAAAAATTTCAACTTTTAACTAAATATTAAAATTTATCCAAACTTTCTTTAAACAGGGTCGTTTTTTCTTTCCTACACAATAAAAGTCTTACAAAGTTAAAACACAAATGGCCTAATATCCCAATACCTCCCAAAGTTAGTATTTTTTGCCATAGAAAATAAACGAAAGGAGTAGCAAACCAGCAGCGCAGAGAGGCCGCAACTTCAAGTGTATACCGTTCGGGTTCGTTTTAGCTGTTAGCTGTTATTTTCAGTTGTGATCATTCTTACCGGCATTCATTTTTTTTTTTATTTAATTTTTAGGTTTTTCCATCGGTAGCTTTGAACGTCAGTTGTGAAATACGCCTTTGCCCATGCTTTGGTTGTGGTCGGCTTTATTATTAAGCCTCAATAGAGATAGATTTAATATTAGAAGCAGGATTAAAATTACTTTATTTTCCACTTCACCATCCCTTTAATGAACGTCTGATTTGTTTCAAAGTATTGCGCCAAAAGACCAATCATATATATATATGCATAAAGTGTCATAACATCTAACGAGCATTATTACGACAAAGATTCGATACTCGATTATGAATTATCGCCAATCTAACCAAAGTTGCCAGATTTTGAATAAAGGCTGAATACTCGTGACCTATTCATCCGAATTGAATTTGGTGAACACTTTTCAAATATGAATCGACCCAAGGATTCCGAAAATCGCATTTATATCCTCAAGAATCCAATATTTTCAAAGTTGATAATTTTGACATTTCCGGTTTCCGGTATAAGTATACAAAGACAACTTTGGAACGGAAAAAATATGAAAGAGAAATGCAAAACTTTTATAACGCACTTTATTCCAGAGCGCTAGCTTGAATAGTTTTTGAAATATAGTAAAATATGTGCGAAAAACGCAACGCGCAAAGACTTTTTTAACAGTCTGTACCCTAGCACACGCAATTTTTGACGTAAGCAAAGCATCTTCTCTAGGGAATTGTTCCCTTTTTATTTTTTTTGACCTTTAGCTTTACGTTTTAGAAAAGGTGGCCTAATTAGTTTGAGCCCTCTTTCGTTACAAAGATCTTCAATAGCGAACCCCTGGTCTACCATTATGGCGTCTGCGTATGGTATGCATCGTTCTAGGACCCCGCATTCTTCAGTTATTTGTTTATCTGTTGACTTTCCCCCATATGCTCTGCTCACCATGGTGATCACACCGGATGGAGCTACACAAACGCGTACTTTTACAGTATTGGTCCCTTTGTAGTGAGAATCAGTCTTGATCTTGCATTTTAAACACTTGGGTTTTTCAACAGATACCTCGGTGCAATCTAATACCACTCTTGTATCAGTGTATTCTTTAAAGCAATGCGGCATAGCTTCCACAATTTCTTCTTTCTCTAGCCATGTAACTGATGACTCCAAGAGAGTCGCTAACTTGCATAATGTTTGTTTGAAATAACTAGAAGTTATCTGCTGGCTTAGACCAAAAAAAGCTCCGAGAGCGGAATATGAAATACCAAGTTTAAGTTTCATTAGTGTAAGTAAAATTCCGTCAGCTACAGGTAGTGGACTTTTACTAGGATATTCTTCACTAACAATTTTAACTATTTCATTAAAAAGTTCCATTGACTGAATTCCAGTCAAAGCTACTACAGTTTGTTGTTTCAAAATTCCGCAACTAGCTGACACTTTACATTTATGTTCTTCTAATGTGTTCACCATAATTCCTTTTTCTAAGGAACTGTTATCAGTGTCACAAATTTCAGGTGTGTCTCGTAGTCGAGTACTGTTTCCATTTTCTTCACTTTCAGTTACGTCATCGGGTTGGTTATTAACACCAATTTGCTGTACTTGATGATCATGATCCGCAAACAAATGATTTTTCAAATTCTCACCATCATCTGAACTCATTCCCCCGTTTTTATTTTTCAAAGAGTTCTGTCATGTTTACGAATAGGCAGATTCTGGGATGGAATTGTCAAAGGTCTTAGGCGCGGTGGGTATTTGAACTGATCTGTTAAAGAATTGTAGAATTAAAACTACTACAAATTTTATTACTCCAGCAAGTGTCTTACCTCTATGTTCTTGCGGAATTGTTTTATAATCGTCTTTTTTAAAGTGAGAAGAGCAAACAACCATGGTATTACCACGGAGCTTCTATTTACAGGGAGAGGAAACTTCATCCCCCTCTAGTACTGTAAACGCTCTTAGGAAACGTAGACACTATTGGTCCATAAAAAGGGGCACATAATTTAACCCCCCTCGGTTTTCGCTGGCAAAAAAAGGGAGCCTATGTAAACAACGAAGATGGCCGCCTTCGCTAGTTCGTTGAAAGGCATAAGCCTTGGTGTTTTAAAGGTTTAATTTTTAAATTTTGAATGGACTGCGATTCCAGGCTAATAGGTTGCACTAGAGGGAATGAGGAGAAATGTGTATACCGTAGCTACAGAAGCGATTCACGGTACAAATCATCATTTAATGGCAAGGAATTGAAGTTCCACCAAGAAAATGACGTCAGACTTTGTTTACATGGGCTCGGGGTGCGCGCGAGGAGCGAAAGCGTTGCGCAGAACCGAGGTACGCTAAGGGCTAGGGGTGAAAGTCCGAGTTTCCTCTCCCTGTAAATAGAAGCTCCGTGGTATTACTAGGTTTCTTTCCCATTTTTAAGGTAACTTCCCAAGCCTTGGCTAATTTCGGTAGTTTTGTAGGAAAACGATGAAACCGCATACCTTTCATGGTGCCATTGTTTTTACACCCGTAAACACAGCAATATGTAAAAATTTTTGTAATTTAAAACACAAGTAAAAGAGTGTTTACTTAATAATAAATTAGTTAATGTCTGACTTTACTTTCACTCCCTGAGATTTGCGCCTAATAGTCTACCAAGTCGTCTGCTCTGTTTCCTTAAGATCGCGCCATATTGGACAAACCGAAGCGCCCCCTTTTAATTCTTTTGGAAAGAGGATACAGAGTGTCATCCTTCTTCTATTATCCCCTTCTGATGAAACCGACTTAAAATAATTCCCTCGAAGTATAAAATCTATCTCACCAAAAACATCTCTGTAAAAATATGCCAAGTTGTTTGGCCGTAAAAAGAAGTGAGATCTAAAATACGGCCAAGTTATTATCTCCAGGTGAACCAACATTTTATTCGACTTAAAACTTCTCAAGAATGTTTTTCTGACTTGGCCATTAGCATATCAAGGATTCGTTTAATTCCAGATATGGATCGAAATTAAAATATTAAATCAAATTGGTTAAATATTCTTGATAAGCCTTTGTGGTTAAACTTGTAATTTCCGTTATTAACCTTCACGGGTGCAAAGAAGAAGGATGCAAGTTTGAAATGCTAATGGCCAAGTCAGAAAAACATTTTTGAGAAGTTTTAAGTCGAATAAAATGTTGGTTCAACTGGAGATAATAACTTGGCCGTATTTTAGATCTCACTTCTTTTTACGGCCAAACAACTTGGCATATTTTTACAGAGATGTTTTTGGTGAGATTTCACTCCTTTTTGTACGTGCATGCTCTTGTAGATTTATAGAAGTAGGATTATGAAGTGAAATAAACATTTGTACTTTTAGATTTTTATTTGTTCTTTCCAAGAGTTTTACTTGGCTTTGCCTTTTTCAACTTTTTTGCATTCAACTTTCTTTTTTTTTTCTCAGGCTGTGATAATTGTTAACCGTATCAGAAGTAAATAGATTATAAACAAGAAGTTAATATCTCCCCGGCATGGGCGCGTTATGAAAGTTGAGATTCCCGCTCCTATTCCGCGGCAGCGCACAAATGGCGTAGCACCTAGCGAACCACTTGACATGTACCTAACGTATCTAGTGTCGCGCCGCTCAGACAAAGTAGTGCGGGTTATTGAAGGTTTAATCGACGTGCATGCGTTCTAAAGGTAATTTCAATCAGCTGTCTGCTGTGAGACTGTGACAGTATAGCCTAGGCCTAGTACAAAATCTGTGAAGACTACATGTGATTGCCTATGAATGTGATAAAATAGTAATATGAAAAATGGATAAGGAATATGATTATGACGAATTCGTGAAACAAAAAGATGAACGTAAAACAATACTACAATGTTGGGAGAGCCAAGGACGTTTGAAAACTTTTGTTTGCAACATGATGGAAGAGTATGCGGTATTATTCGTAGGTTTCAGATAAAAATTGCACTGGGTCGATACCGAAGGCGAAACTAAAATCGTTTTTTACGCGGCATTATGAAACTAATTACAGTTTTAGACTTTAGTATTTTAATATAATTTACCATAATTCAGCATTTACCCGCACTACTACGGCTACCAATGATATTGCCCTAAATTTACTCCCATGATGCTCAGTAATTTGTACTGCTTTCCAATATCTCTTGTCGCTTCTATGACGTCATGCGAACATCCTATTGGTTACAAGCAAGCCACGTGATACTCGATACTCATTTTACATAGCATGCAGGCGGGAAGGTATGATTGACTTAAAGCTATTAACTTTTTGATATCTATTTACTTTTGACCGTATTTCTATTCGAAGAACACAATATTGTGGCAAGTAACACTTTTAATCAACAGAATAGATTTAAGAAAAACTAAATGAATCAAAACACGCTTAGAACCATTTCAGACGAAATGAAAAGGAAATGAGTAAAAAATTTAATTACTAAAACATTATGTAAAAAATATAAATTTTGCAATAATACGAAAGAATCATATTAGTAAAAAATATTAATATTAAAAGACGAAAAAATTAAATTATAATGTCCTATTACGAGGGGATATAAATTATAAAACCCCCATTTCAGGGGCTAACAGGGGAAAATTCCCGCTTTTGGGACTTTTTCCTTTCTTTGTATGCTAAGTCCTACTTGTATGCCAAATTTTATCATTCCCGCAACACCGGAAGTGCCCTAGAGGTTTAGATGATGACTCTAATTCTAAACCCCCATTTCAGGGGCTAAAAGGGGAAAACTCCCGCTTTTGGGACTTTTCCCTTTGCTTGTATGCTTAGTGGTACAAGTATGCCAAATTTCATCATTCTAGCACCACCGGAAATGCCCTAGAGGTTTAGATGATGACTCTAATTTTAAACCCCCATTTCAGGGGCTAAAAGGGGGAAACTCCCGCTTTTGGGACTTTTCCCTTTGCTTGTATGCTTAGTGGTACAAGTATGCCAAATTTCATCATTCTAGCACCACCGGAAATGCCCTAGAGGTTTAGATGATGACTCTAATTTTAAACCCCCATTTCAGGGGCTAAAAGGGGGAAACTCCCGCTTTTGGGACTTTTCCCTTTGCTTGTATGCTTAGTGCTACAAGTATGCCAAATTTCATCATTCTAGCACCACCGGAAATGCCCTAGAGGTTTAGATGATGACTCTAATTTTAAACCCCCATTTCAGGGGCTAAAAGGGGGAAACTCCCGCTTTTGGGACTTTTGCCTTTGCTTGTATGCTTAGTGGTACAAGTATGCCAAATTTCATCATTCTAGCACCACCGGAAATGCCCTAGAGGTTTTGATGATGTGTCAGTCAGTCAGTCAGTCAGTCAGTCTCATAATGTGTCATTTTCACATAGGATTATCACAGAAACCAAATGAGTTAGAAAGCTGGAAGTTGAAGGACTTCCTAGGATTAACACTGTGCCCTTGAGGTGCAAATATGAGTGGTGTACTATTCTCCAGTACCGAGTAAAGAGGGGGTCAAAATGAGGCTGAAATGTTTCGGGTAAAGGATTGCTGGTAGTGCACGACAACTTGGCGGGTGCACCCAGATATCTATATAAATCAAAGTCCTGACTGACTGACTGACTGATAATCAACGCCCAGCCCAAACCGATTGCCCTAGAAGGCTGAAAATTTGCAGGAACGTTACTCATAAGCGCCATCTTAGTAAATGGCGCCCAGAAATGTAAAAAATATTCTCTATGCAACAAAGTCGGCGCGTTTCAACCGATTCCGCAAATATTTAGTACATTGGTTTCCTTTGACCTATAGACGGGCTGAATGGTCTTTTGGGTTCCATTTGTTGCCATCTTTTTAAATGGCGGCCAAAAAAACCCTTTATGGAATAATTTCCGCGTGAAAAGTAATAAAAAAATGTGCTGACGGGCAACGCCGAGTGCCATCACTCCTAGGGTGCTACAAAAATATTAGTTCTAAGTAAAATCTACCCATTCTTTATAACATTTAGTCGGTAATAAAAATCTTACGACGCTAGTGCGTCTTGTAATTCTAAAAAGAAAACCAATTGGTGGGGAAGCTACTTTCGTGTTGAAACTAGGGTTGTAAATTTTCCGGAAAAATAAAACGCGGAAAATTTTCCGCTTTTCGGAAAAATATAAAACTAGCAATTATGTGAGCTTTGAGTCAATTTATCTAACTTTTAAAGATTTAAAACATTCTCCAGTTATTTTGCCATCTTTAGTAGATTTATTAAAGTACCGCCAAATATTAGTGGTTGATTTTCCCATAATTTGTGATTTTAAACAGGGTTAACAAACTTAATAACATTAACAACATAACACCTCGTTTCCCTTACAATGAAGCAGATGATCACTATCCTTTATGCCTGAAAATTTTAGTTTCACTTGGGTCTCTTAACGGTTAGGTCTCGACCATAGATATATATACGGGTCTAACTATGGCTTCCCCTTACAGTCAATCAGATATTTGTGTGGGGTCTATGGCCTCTTAAAGATTCCTAGTACTAAATCTATGTATTGCTGCAGGAACTGATTGATTACCAATTATTAAAATGCCGAAGAATTAAAAATAGTAAATTACTTGTTCAATTAATATGTATTAAAAAAAACCCCACTTAAAAAATTTAATTATGAAACGATTGCTCTAGATGTTTTGGGTACTGTTGATTATGTTGATGATGATCAAAACATAGTCTTCCGAACATGTGATAATGAAAAGAAGCAATTAATTTTACAAATGTTAACGTATTAAACCTTATAATTTTTACAACAATCTCTCTAAACTTTTACTAAGCATTCGTAATAATATAGGGAACATGCAACCCAGAACGTGCCTTGCAAGTAGCGTTAAAAGTGTAAGTATATATTTTCATCACTTGTATAAACTAATAAATAAAAAAATAACATTTTAACAGGCAGAATGATGTGGCTGGAATAGATATAAATATGGGATGTCCTAAAGAATTCTCAATCAAAGTAAAAAACTAATAAAAAAAAACAAATAACATTAAATAACAATACTTAAAAATTTTAGGGTGGTATGGGAGCTGCTTTGCTAAAAAATCCTGAAAAAGTAGAAAAGATTTTGACCACTCTTGTTAAAAATACCAAGATGCCAATAACTTGCAAAATCCGGTTGCTTCCTTGTGTATGTTAAATTTAAATAGATACTGAAGTCAATTTTACTTATATAATGATCATTTTTAGTTAGAAGAAACTATGAAACTAGCCAAGGTCATTGAAATCACGGCTGTTTCCGCTATAGCCATTCATGGCAGAAGAAAAGAAGAGAGACAAGAACAGAAATGAAGAAATTAAACAAATAGCCCAAATGTTAAAAATCCCGGTGATAGCAAAGTATTGAAAAAAAATTCAATTTTAAATTTTTAATGCAAACTTTGAAACTTCAACCCCTTTTGTTTAAATAAAATTAGTGGTGGTTCCGGTGGAATTTATTGTTACAATTATATTAAAGAGTTTAAAGAGAGGTGTGGAGCTTCTTCCATGATGCTTGCCAGACAAATTGAAAAAAATTTCCATTTTGAGACCAGAAGGGAAAATACCATAGGATGAATTAATTGTTGCTTATTTAAAATTGGTATTACATTTAATTAATTAAAATAATTAAATTATAATTTATTGAAAGGTGTGTTACTTTCTAGGCTGTAGATTATGATAACCATTTTCACAATACAAAATATTGCATTCAACAAATGTTGGGTTCACTACAAGAGTCTGAACGTGGAAAAAAGCTCTTGGCCTCTCAAAGAATGGAGGAAATATGGTAAATATAATTTCAAATTTGATTTGTTATTTGTTTTTTTTTTGAACTATGGGGCGTGTTAGACTATTACGAAGAATACCAAAAGAATTTAAAGCTTAAAGCTCACAGCTTTCAAAATAATAGGAAACGTAAAGAAAGTATAGATGGAAATGGTAATGAAGATGACCCACCAGAAGTCTCATTATGAAAGCCAGATATATCAAGTAAAATAATTTTAATCCGTTTTTAATTGCATTTGAATTGACTGAGTATATTTTTTGCGTAAAAAGATCAATGTTTCCAATGGAAGAATTACCTAAAACAATTTTGTTAAATTGGACGCGACAAAATAACAAAAAGCAACCTTTTTATAAGACTGTAGATATAATTTTTATTATTAAGTTAATTACAAAGATAATTAAGTATTAATATTCCTTAGTGGCCAATGGAGAAAATGTTTTCATCTATGCGGTTATAGTTGGAGGCCAAAAATACTCAAGTTCATTTTAGTAAGTGCATGGTTACTTAATATTATATAAACAATTTAACGTCTTTGTTTTTCATAGTGAAAAGAACAAGAAATTTGCGGAACAAAGTGCAGCCTTGGTCGCTGCTTTTGCATTGGGGTTAATTGAAAAAGACAAAATAGTTGGTTCTGCTACGGGTTTGTTAGGACATGAAGTGTAAATGTAACAAAAATGTTATTTGATAAATCACAATGGTTAAGAAGCGTTAATTATTTTGTTAAAATTTAACATTAAAGGCGGGTAGAGTCCACCATGTGTTAATTTGCTCCGCAGTCTCTTTACATCTCTGTTCAATAAGGGGTATTTCATTTAAGAATTCTTTAATAACTGGTACACATTGAGCCATTTCACGGTTCAAGTCTTTCAAACGTTTCTGATAGTCTTCTACAAATTGTCGTTGCTTTGCTTGAAAATTCTTCATTTCATAAATTAGTTGCACTTGTTGCGGACAAATGTCTCCATTGATTGCGTACATCTGTTTTTCATTAATGGCGCGTTTCATAAGGTAGTCAAAGCTTTGAACTCGAGAAACATTAAATATGTCTTTAATTTGGGACAAAAACGGATTTCGTTCAATTAAAGAGAGGTTCGTCTTTGTGTAAGGGACAACTTTATCTTTAATTTTTAGACGGGATAAATTTTCGATATCCAGTTCA
This sequence comes from Phalangium opilio, assembly GCF_054372755.1. Lineage (NCBI taxonomy): Eukaryota > Metazoa > Arthropoda > Arachnida > Opiliones > Phalangiidae > Phalangium > Phalangium opilio. The sequence continues at coordinate 5,998,653 of NW_028324175.1, forward strand.
CAGAACGTGTGAAATCCTAGTGCCATTTTCTCCTTCCATATTTCGATAGATGTTAAGTTATTGCAAAGATTCATTTGTGTAAACATTAATCTCGCATCTTTTCGATTTTGGAAGCGTAGAACTATTTCAGCTTTCATTTTCGCATTCGTAGACAACGCGGACAATATTGAAATATGCTTTTGTCGAATCAATCGTTCAGTTTCCTCAATAATTTCCAATTTTTCATTCAAACTTGGGTTAAATTCTGAAGTTTCAATGAGATTTATTTCTTTGCGAATTGCGCTTAACTTTGTCTCCGCGTTTTTTAAGCCTATTTCGGATTTTAATAAATCAGAGATCATCTGACGTTTGGAACTATCTGAGATTAAGGCGGCCATTTTTTCTTCAAGGTTTTTCCTCCTCAAAAGTAAGGTTTCAATCTGATTACGAATCATTCTGTATTCAGAATCAATTGTTGCGTGTTTACAACGCAAAGTATGAAAGTGGTGTTGCATACACTTGTCCTCGATTTCGTGAATTAAATCGCCTTTCCCATCCCCCATTGAAGCTGCCCTTTCACCCAGATCACTCATTTGTCCTCTGATGGAAAATGCATTTCTTAATTTGGTTACATCATTAGTCGCTTCTTGGGCTCGATGGCTTAAGCATTTCATTATGGTCTTCAAGGAGATGTTTTTCTTTAAGTCAATTATTTGTGCCGTGAGAATTCTTTTATTGAAGGATTCTTCTTCGGTATTAAGCTTTCCAATAGAATGATCATAGCAAAGAGAATAAACATTCTTTTCAATCTCCATCATTAAATTTGTGGCTAAAATTTTCCGTTTTTGTACTTTTTGACAAGTGCTTGCGATTGAAAAGGATTCATCGACTATTTCGGCAGGTTTTTTCAATAACTCAAAACTCTCCCGAAGATGATTGTTAACTCGCGTAAAATGTAAGGCCTTAGACTTGGTTTCTTCGGATTTGGACTCTAACATTACAGTCACGCGTTGAAGGTGGGTTATTTGGTTTAAATCTTTGTCAATCTTAGATTGAAGGGTAGTTGCTGTCTTTTGCAACTCCTCAACATTAGATATTTCTCGCATTAACTCTAAATCAAGAGCCTTGGAATGTTCATTCAATTCTGACAGTTTCTTTAAAGCTTTACTAGTACAGGCGTTAATTGGACCATCTGTTTTGACCCGTTTTACGTTGTTTATTACATTTTCCCACAATTTCCCATTTACGCCTTTACTTAAATTTTGAAATACCTTGCACGCACTCGCAACAACAGGTCGAGTTGCTTCTTCCGAATATTCAAGTTCATCAAAAGCCCACTGTCCTATTTTTAGGGCTAAAGCCTCGCGAGATTCCTTCTGCGGATCTCCCTTTAAAGGTTTTCTCCGCGACATTCTAGATTAATTAAATATTTAATTGAAACTAAATGTTAACTTCAATTGAGAATAGACAACACTATCCAAGGTTGATCGTGACAGTTGACATTTTGAAAATATTAGGCGCGGAATAGGCGGGAAATCTCTTGAATGTGAATGTGATTGGCTAAATAGGTCAGGTGAACCAGTTCAGGCACGGGAGTCCGTGACCGGCGAAAAAAAACCATTGAGTTGAGAAAATTACCCCTAGAATAGTCTTCCATCCTAGGATATAAGACCCAAGTAACTATATCACGCGCTCGTGGCGCCATCCCGATGCAAGCAAAAGAACTAAAAGAAAAGGCGGGAAATTTGACTGATTTCAAGAATACATATGTATTTATACATTTCTTATCTAGGCTTCGAGATGGAGACACCATCGCGTGAGAAACTTGGAAGCTGTCCGTCCGTTCCATGTTTTCAAAAGTGTCCCACGTACCCCAATAGGCAAAGGCCACTCTAGTGGTAATTTTCTCAACTCAATGAAAAAATTCAACGATTGTTATGTCATAGCCATAGCCCACTGGATCACGCGCTATTTTAGAAGTTTATAAACCGTCGTCTAACGCTTCGTCTGCTCTGTCATTTGATAACCCTTGCCCCCTGAAGTAATTACAATATATTGCTAGTGTAGTATTGTGTTTTTTAAACAATAGCTATGGCTGCGTTCAGTAACACTCATCAGTAAAAACATCGATATTTGGAAAAATGAAATCGGTGTTCTTTTGACGTCATGATGACGTTGCAGTTGTTGAAAGGCACAATTTTGTGTAATCAATGCTTTTCAAAATGGCGACGATATAATGATAAGGTTATGGCAGAGGCTTAAATAATGATACCGAACTGTTTACAAAGATATTGTACTTCAATTTATCAATTAAATTCTGACATAATCCTTATTTTAACGAAATAATATATTGCTTTTTAGTATTATTATCCATAAGGATAATATTTGTCAATTCTTTATTATTTAAAATTGCAGTGATTGGGATGTAGTTCCCTCCATTTATTTTTTTCGCGGCGCAAAATGACGAAATTTACGTCATGAATCCAATGCTCATTAAAAAAACCTCCTCTCACAGCTGATTTTTCTGATGGGCATCCGATGAGCATCATGACGTCACGCCCAAAGACGCGAAAAACCGTTCAGTAAGACATCGATGTCATCTTTTAGTCATCGATGTTTTTGATGTCGGTTACTGAACGCAGCCCATGACATTGAAAGACTATTAACATTGTGGTATATAAGACGGAATATATTCAACCAACATAATTCATTGGCTTCTAAGAAAATAAGGTAAGATGCCAATTATCAACCACTACACTATTAATGACACTGTCGTGAAAGCTCATTACACAAACTTCATAACACCCAAAGGGTTTCAAAGCTTCCTCCCACAAATTCATCTTTAGCAAACCCTCATGTTATTTGTTACCAAATTGTTATGGAAAAATTAATAATAAAATTGTTATAATTGACTTCCTGATAATGATTATTATTCATCTTTAAATAGGGTATATTAATCGCGATCAGGAATACATAGAAGTAGTAAATCTATGTATTCCTGATTGGACCTTTAGTTATGGGTTCTCACGCCGCTACTACATGGCTGTGGTTCAACTGGGTCACATTTTCGACGCTCAATGCCCACTCTGGATTTCACATGCCATTTTTCCCTTCTCCAGAAGCCCACGACTATCACCATTCGCATAAGTTTATAAACTTATGCAAATGGTGATAGTCGTAGTAAGTGTGGCTCCTAAGGGTTAATTTTAAAAACGACGCCCAAAACTAACTGTTAATAATGTTGGTACAAGTTGACACGCGCTTACGCTATATATTCTCACATTAGAACGTCTTACTGGAAAATATTTACTCATGAAAATTTATCAAAAATTATATACTTTCGCCCTATCCAAGATGAGGGTCGCGGGACCCGCTAAGGTTTTCTTATCATTGCTTTGCAATCACCCCTTCAGTAAATTCCCTTTCTTTCTCTCTTTTGACATCTACCCTTATGTAGGCAACTCGGGTAGTTTCCCTTTTTAGTATCAAAGTTATTTGGAGCAGCTTAAGTCATAAAAGCAAAGTTTTCGCTATATAGTGAGAAAAGCTTCCATTATTGGAGGGTCCGGAGCATTTAAACTGTAAATTCGTGTTGTACAGGAGTCGGGAGGGTAGCATGCTTTGTAGTCATCCCCAAATACTTTTAGGTGGTTGAAAACTAGGTATGAGTCATTTTACAGTAAGTTTAACCTTGGAGGAGTGAGGCGAGAGGGAGTGTTAGTCTAATGTTAAAGAAGCAGTAATATAAATGGAAGGGGAAAAAAGGGAGGGTAGGAATTTTATCTCTCTCTCTCTCTCCCTCACGATTCTAGATAATGCGCACGCGCGAGTGGCCGGTTACTACACTGACAGTCTGACACACTCTCTCCTCCCTTGTTTGACAAATAAGGGCATAAAGTTCAAAGTGGGAGTGGGGGACCTTCCCTAAAGTCACCGTGGTTGACGTAGGGACTTTCATTATAGTTCCAAAAGTCCCCGTCTGACGTATTCCTCTTCTTTACTCGTTCATAATTAGATTCAATCAAAATTTTGGTGTAATGGGTGTATTGGATCGCTTCCTTTGAAACAACTTTACCCTGATAATATTAAAGAGAAAGCAATTCCCACTAAGAAAACTGAATAAGCATATTTACCAAAAAAAAAATGTAACGAATAACTTAGCAGCTTTAAGCGCAGTATTGAAACCCTGTCGGTATTATTTTAATTAATAAATAGTATTATGAATATTGCTAGAACTTTTAAAATTGTGGGAGAATATTTCCCCTTTTATTTAGCATAGTTAAAATCGCAAATGCTGCTATACCTATAGTGATGTAACTCATTCAGTTTTAAATTATTGTAAGTGTACATTAAAAATAAATATTTAAATACATAATTTAACAGCTGTATCACTGTATAATTGGATAAATAAATAAAATAGAGTACTAGTTTTACAACCTTGGTTTGTTTATAGTTTTGAAATACGCAACTGTTGTTTAATATGAAAATTCCACCGATACCGTTTATTTGCGCGCGCACCTTAGTAAGAGCGTGGCGGCCATCTTAGGTTATTTCCTCGCTGCAAGAAGCACAGCACCGCCCGACGGAGCCTCAGTTCACTATACGCGGGAAGAAGGCGACCTCTCTCTTGTGGTGTTTGAGCCTTCTCTACTGAAATTAATGGAGTGGTCTATTAGGAAGGTTTTTCGTAAAGGGAGGGTGAAGTAGAAAATCAAGTGATTTTTATCGGTTTTTCTACTAATTATAAGACCAGTCTGCATAGTGGCACGTTCCGTGTCGAATGCATTTTATTACGAGATTGGATAAAATTTGCGCGCGACGTGACAATCGTGGCGCGAGACATGGAGCGTTCCACGAGAATTTTGTTAATAAAAAGGCAGGGCGTTACGCGATTGGTCGGAGGTCCTTATTTAAAATTATCCTTAAAATCTGAACCTAATTTGAATTTTAAAATCATTCATTAGTATTTCCTGAACGTTTGACTATGCAGACTGGTCTTATAATTAGCAGAAGAATCGATAAAAAAATCACTTGATTTTCTACTGCAGAGTTCAAAATTCAAATAAGTTGAGGTCGGTTAAAAATCATCGTGAATGAATGTTTTGGCGACTTTTATTAACGTTTTTTGAGCATCGATTCTAACCTCAGTAAAATTGATTCAAATTTTTACGCTCAATTTAAGCCCTTGAAAATACAGGTACACTTTCACTTGCGACCTGAAAACATACTTTCGAAATATCTCGGTTAATCCTTTCTCTATATCTGCATAGGGGACAAAGAATTTCAAATAAAACAACACACGCGATTTGATAAAACAGGTTTTTCTTGTAAGAGCTGCAGCTTAGCTTAGTGACTTCCAAACTTGCATAAATTATAGATTATCTCTACGTTTTTTTTTTAATTATTGAATTTTATAAATAATGAATTTTAAACGTCTCGAGATAAAACGCGTCTATAAAGCTAAGTTTGTGCTTAAAGCCATTAAAATCGAATTGAATCCACTTTCATTAATTATTATTATTATTTCGATATTTTAATATTAGTAAGTCAAGGTTACGAAAAAAATTGTTTTTGCAATTTTCCTTAATTATACCACTAGTCGGTTTCAACTACATGGCAAAGATATTTGAAGGAAACAACTTCTGATTAATTTCTTGGCACAATAACAGCGTAGATATTTTTAACGCTAAAAAAGTGAATATTTAAAATAAATTATGGAAAAATGTCTTCAAATTTAAAGTTCATTCTGGAACTGAAGTTACCGGAGAATATTTGGAAACTAGAGTTCCTTGGCTTTTGCAATGAATTTCGTGAATTTTCAATGTTTTTGGGATAATATTGGTGTAATATTTCAATGCGGCGGTTTGGGGTAAGTTGACTTTTAATTCAAGTTATTCGCGTAAATATTTAATTTGAAAGACCAAGTGTAATACAGCTTATTCGCGAGGTAAAATTTCGTCATACGTAAATGAGAATATGGCTGCATAATGATTCCTTATAGCTGTATGCATTCCTGATACTTATTAATTAAATAATCCGTCTTAACAGGATTGAACCTAATGGGATTTATAGTCTATTGGGTGTTGGGTGGCCTTTTCACTCTAATCGATGTGACTGGAAAACCCGAGTTTCTCTTGAAGTACAAAATGCAAGAGAGTATCCAGTATGTCATCAACCTTAACAATTAATTAAGGCATGAGGAGTCCCAGTCTGGGAAATAAGGATATTTTTTAAACTAGTCCTTTGGACCAGTGACCCCCCTAGTGTCCGAAATAATAAACTTGTCTACGGAGTGGTCCCAGCCTTTGTTCTCCTATAGATTTTCAATTAAGAAACTGGTCCCGAGGACCAGTAACCCCCAATTCTTGAATTTAAAAACTAGACTGATGAGAACCTAGGATTTACACTGTGCAGTTATATGGCTCTGAAACCCCCCCGGTCTATCTTTAAACGTTCTCAAGTCATATATGGGTTCTTAATTGCCAGAATTTATATTTATGAAAATAATTTAGATAAAAACGAACCGTTTATGGAAAGTAATCGCTCAAGTGATCTTGAACCAACTAGTGGTAATACCTTTCAGCGCAGTTATGTTCCTATTATTGAAACTGTGAGGTTGCGGTTGTGGACAGTTACCGACATTCCAAAGATTGCTGTTCGAGTTTATGTTCTTCACTCTTGTACAAGAAACGGGGTTTTATTACAGTCATAGGTGAGGTTAAAGTTCGGAAAATGACAGCTTGTTTCATTTTCCGCCTACATTATCGGGCATATTTTTGAAAGGAATTAAAGTCGATAGTGTTTGGTCAAACTTAGGCCAGGCTAGATTAGGTTTTTCCTTTCGCTTAGGTCTGGTTAGGTTTGGTCGAGGGGGTAGACACTTGAGAACTCAGGTGTACAATATGTCTTGAACTCAATGTACTGTCAAAGCTGAACTGTGAGTTCCGAAGGCTTTGAACTCAATGCACTGTCAAAGCTGAACTTTTTTGAACTCAGGTGTACACAGAGATCCAAAGCGTCTACCCCCTCGGGTTTGGTTTGGTCAACGCTCCAGGATTAGGGTAGTTAGTTCCTTTTAGCTCGTGGAAATTAAGTAAAAATGTTTCAATTTTAGTCCATAAATATCTATTGTTTTATTAGGTTATTGCACCATCCACTTGTGTATAAACATATCCACAAACAGCACCACTCATGGACTTCACCCATATGATATCAATAACTGCGATTTATTGTCATCCTGTGGAGCATTTGATGTCAAATATGTTACCAGGATATATGGGGCCTTTAATTATGGGCTCTCACATTGGGGTCATATGGCTATGGTTCACTGGAATGTTATTTATTACTCTAAACTCTCACAGTGGTTTTCATTTGCCATTTTTCCCATCTCCAGAAACCCACGATTTTCACCATTTGAAGTAATAAATGACTGAATAAGTTACGATCTCTTTATATTTAATTTATGAATAAATTATTAGGTTCAATCAAAATTTTGGAGCTCTGGGTGTGTTGGACCGTTTACACGGAACCGATTCTGGTTTTCGAGCCAGCTCGGCTTATCATCGACATATTCTAATGTTGACTTTAGTACCGCCTAGACAACTTTATCCCGAGGGCTTCAATAAGAAGACTAAAGTATCGATTAAAATGAATATAGTTCAAACATTTATTTCAAGGTTTAATTTGTTCTTGAAATAATTGCAAAGTGATATCTTTCAATAATATTTGTATTCCTGGAGATACTCTTTTATATTTTAGTCAATTTATATTACGGAAATAATTGACTATATTCCATCGTTGTCAAATTGGAACCAAGCTTTATAATTGTTTGATAAGTATTACATAAAGTTTTCAAAAATCTATCTATATCTAAATCAAAGTCCTGACTGACTGATAATCAACGCCCGTCGCCCAGCCCAAAACCGCTTGCCCTAGAAGGCTGAAAATTTTCAGGAACGTTACTCATACGTAGTAGGCGCGTACTAAGAAAGATTTTCCGATCCGCCGCCATCTTAAAAAATTTGTTCGGGGGAAAGTTGTGACTAGCGAAGCTGACAAGCCTCCTACTACCAAAAAGACGATAAATTTCAAAGTCGGCCATGATTTATGGCTTGAGTATGATTAGTAATTTCAAAAGTATATAGATTTAAAAACAAAAAGTACACTTCGTTAATTGAAACTTGCTCGTGCCGTCGGCCTCCTTTATGCCGGAATAGTGTTGAAGGCCCCTCTGCGTATGATTACATTCTCCACCGTGGCACAGGGAACAAGCCGTGAATAAGCTCATAAAGGAGCACCAAAAAATAACGTTTGGATGGCCAGCATCATGTACTGCTTTCTATAAACCTATGACCGCGTCAGAAAAGCTCTTCCCTGATTGGTTAGTTCCTGTAGGCGGTTGAGCTTGGGGTAGTTTGCTTCTCAGATTACATGCTGTATAGAACCAAAGGCGGGGAATTATTTATGAAGTGTACTTTTGTTTTTATATCTATATACTTTTGGTAATTTGCTATTTGCATTTATTTGAACTTTTAATTATTATTATTATTTCTAATGTTGTTTGGATACTTTTATAGATTGGAAATGCTGTTCCCCCACCCCTGGCCAAAGCCATATGCCAAGAAATTTTAATGTCGTTAACTTGCAAAGAATAAATTAAAAAGTTTTAGTTTCTGGAAAAAGTTTAATAAGAGACCACGCTTATTTGGTTATCTGTTAATGTTAATTTTAATTTTTAAAAAATTTTAATTTATTAAAAATTGTAAACTTGAATAGTTCCAAGTCAAATGTAAAAAAAAATAAAGTTGTGATAATTTCGTTTACTATTGGTTGTTAATCTGAACTGCTTTTAACCTCTCCGAGTGACGGTGACGTCACGGAGAGGAATTACACTGGACGTGTCTGTGTCACCGCGTTCGCATTTGGCAAAACGGAGCTAACGTGTTCGCACCTCGCAGATAGCAATATTATCTTCTCCTCCATCATCATCGTTAGGAATAAGAAGTACGCGGAGATCGGCTAGGGTTACGAGAAACGTCTAGCCTCCCAATGGCAACTCTCCCAAAGGTTCACGCAATTGCGGCTCTTCTATCATTTATAGCATGAATCTATATAACTATGAATATACAGCTCTGTCATATGCCCCTTTTATCATGTCGATTTGGTTTGGGTGTTACCCTCCTAGCTTTGACGCGTTTTGCGTAGTTCTAATAGCCAATCACGAGACAAGAGGAAGTGACGTTTCGAATTTACACAACCCCGGACCAGACTTAGAAATAGCACGCGTCCACTGGTCCAAAAACCAGTTTATTAATTGCTTGGACTAGTTTTTTAATTCAAAAAGTGGGGGTTACTGGTCCTCGGGACCAGTTTATTAATTGCAAATCTATAGGACAACAAAGGCTGGGACCACTTCAGAGACCAGTTTATTGTTTAGGACACTAAAGGGGTCACTGGTCCCAAGGACTAGTTTAAAAATTATCCTTATTTCTAAGTCTGCCTCGGGCTCCCCCTTCCTTCTCCCGCTCCTAACACTAGCAGAGACGTGACTGATGTCTCCTTTCGCTAAGCCCCGCCCAAACCATATCGAGAGGTTAGACAGCGTAACGCAGCTGTATATTCATAGTTATATAGATTCATGTTTATAGTGAATATACCCTAAATAAAAAATTGTTAAGAGGCATAGGCTTGAATTCAAACCTCAACAATAGCTATGTTTAAAATTGTTCTAGGAATAAAATTTCTTAAAACGTTTTAAATAGAGCTTAGCTAAATTAATGACGATTAAAATAATATAAATTTTAATTATTTAAGAAAGACCTCTTTAATTGCGTCTCGATTCGGAGAGGTTTACTTTGGGCTGCGTTCAGTAACACTCATCAGGAAAAACATCGATGTTTGGGAAAATGTGTTCTTTTGACGTCATGATGACGTTGCAGTTGTTGAACTGCACAATTTCCTGTAATCCATGCTTTTCAAAATGGCGACGATATTATGATGAAGTTATGGCAGAGGCTTAAATAATAATATTTACAAAGATATTGTACTTCAATTCATCAATTAAATCGAAACGCTTACCTCTTAAAACTCTATCATAATCCCTTTTTTACCGAAATAGTACATTGCTTTTTAGTATTATTATCCATAAGGATAATATTTGTCAATTCTTCATTATTTGCAGGAGATTGGGATGTGGTTCCCTCCATTTTTTGAGTCACGGCGCAAAATGACGAAATTTACGTCATGAATCTGATGCTCATCGAAAAAACCTCACAGCTGATTTTTCTGATGGGCATCCGATGAGCATCATGACGTCACGCCCAAAGACCAGGGCCGTCGAGAGAGGGGGGCAATTCGGTCCATTTTCCCGGGGCCCGTACCTCTCGGGGGCCCGGTCAGACATCGACTTTATTTAATTTTAGTGGATAGTGTTTGTGAAAATATAAATATAATACTTAGAAAATGTTATCTTCAACTAGACTTTAAACAGTAAAAGGTAAAAGAAAATGAAGAGTGGTAGTTTAACAAATTAAACCTCTAAAAATGCATTCAGTCCCTTATTCTCCAAAACCATGAATCAGTAAATTATAAACGGAGGTTTAAGTTTTGTTCCTCACGGGAATCACCCTGTGCCCCGGAAAAACTTGAACTTTTTTCGAGTTGTTTCTTTGCTGTGGACGATAGGGCGTTCATGAATATTATTGAATTGATCATAAAGTAGTAAGTCATATACCAATAAGGCATAGAGCAACAGCTTTCTAACTAGAAAGTTTATGGTTATGGGTTTCGGCAAAGTAGTCTTATAATTTAACAACACAACATGTAGTACAGATAGCGTCTTGCAGTCGCTTAGCTGTAAATTGATATTTTGTAAGTTACAATTAAAGAAGCCTAAAGAGTATCATAATTTTAAGTTAAATCAGAAGGGGATAATAGAAGAAGGATGACACTGTGTATCCTCTGAATGCTTTAGTTATGTAACGTCATTCTTCCCAGGCTCACCCTTTTAGTTTGCGTTCCCGCTCATCAAACTACAAATGGGCATCGCACTGTAAAGTGAATTCTATCGTTGTTTGGCCCTAAATCCCCAGCAATCATCCCACAAACCTCGTCTTGACGTGGGACAAAATTCACAAGCGCGTCTTGCCAAATATTTAAACGCTAATAGAGTAATGATGAGGGAACTTTTTATCGTGTATGTGATTCGGTTTAGTAACCTTGCACTAAATGTTCCGATGTTGGGAAGAGTGACGTTACACTTACCCCGCTATGTGGTATACTTCACTCGAAAAGAAGTATTATATACTTCTGGTTAAATTAACTTCTAAACTAGTTATCCGTACTAAAATAAAAACATGAAAAATATGACAAGCTTCACTTTGGACATGCTACACGGTATAATGTTCTGAGATCCTATTCACAGGCAAGTTTTAAATATCTCCACTTGGATATAATAATGTTTACTTTGTTATTATTATCTCAATTTTGCTGTGCTATAGCCAGTGACAGTATGTTTTATATAAAGTGTATAAAACTAAAAATTATTTATATGGGACATGGTTGTACATGAAATCTGAGAACTTATACGGTTTAGCAGCTACTAAACGAAGATTTTCATATTTTAGCACTTAAGTGTTTTTGTTAGGATGTCACTTCTTTTAACCTTTCCGAGTGGCGATAACGTCACGGGGAGGTACTACACTGGACGTGTCTGTGTCCCTCACAGCTTTCGAAAATGGCAAATCGGAGCTAACGTTTTCGCAGAAAGCGATTTTTGGTATCACTCCCATCATTAGGATTAAGAAGTATGCAGCGATCGTCCAGTGTTACGAGAAATGTTTAGCGTCCCAATGGCAGAGCTTCCACCAAAGGTTCACGCAATTGCTTGTTTTCTTATCATTTATCATTTGATTTGAAGAAAGGCTATTTTTTTGCGACCACATTGACGACGTCTATACAAAATGCACTAGAACTCTATGCCTAGCTCTCAAAATATCCCGAAACATAAACTCGCCGCTATGTTTCAAAAAACTCTACCCAATATACTATTCGCGGCCTCGGTTTACGGCAACTGCAGCTACTCTCAAAAATGGAAGTTAGAACGAATCCAAAGAAAATTCATTTACTTATATAAATCAAGTTCATGTTACGAAACAATGCTAGATAAACTCAAGATGGACACCATAAAGGATACACTTATTAAGAACGATATCTTGTTCCTCCAAAAATTGGTCACAAATAAGATAAATTGCCGCGAATTATTGAACCTAGTAAACTTCTGCATTCCCAACAAAGTAACTAGACTAACGAACTACGACCCCTAAGCCGCATATTGGATAATTATAACAAATACGGCACTAAAGTGGAAATCTTCAGCAAGAAAAGACTCACTCTCCAAGAGATTGTTTTATAAAAATAATTTTTAAAACTATTATTATTAGATTTTTAATAGAAATGATTTAATTAACCATCGAAATTTTAATTCTTCTAAAATTTAAATTGCCATCCCCTTAACTTAATAGTGCCAAGCACTAACCGGTGTAAATCCCTGTAGGACATTAACATTGTACCGTTGATTTGCACAATAAACACTATTATTATTATTATTATTATCATGAATCAATCGTCTTATATACAATAAATTTCCAACAATAGTTAAAGAGGCATACGCTTGAATTCAAACGTCGACAATAGCTTTTTAGGAATAAAGTTTCTTAAAACGATTTAACAAGAATGAAACTAAATTAAAGACAATTAAAATAATTAATATCATTTATATTTATATAGTTATTTAAGAAAAACCTCTTAATTTCGTCTCGATTCAGAGAGCTTTATTTTGGTTTCCCCACTTATTATAGGGAGTTTAGTGAGAACAAAAAAACATTTAAACAAATTTCAGAAGTTTTAAATTTTTCCTTACTTTATAATTTAAATACTAAATAAATCCCAAATTTTAAGTTTCTATCTCCCTTAGAATTTCCACGATCGGTCGGTCAATGAAATAAAAAAATTGGACATAAGGTATTTCGTAAACTATATTAAGTACAAACATGTTATTTGGCTATAAAAGTTGGCCTATTAAAACTATTAGTTAATGAAAATTCAGACTTCTACCTTTAACTAAAACGAATATACCAGGGCTTAAAAGAGCCTAAAATGCTATAAGAAAAGAGTAGTTGGAGTACTTTCTGCAAGTGCACAGAATGCTTAATTTGGCGAACCCACTGCTGTGCACCCAGATAGTTTCCCTCCCAATGAGTTGGTGAATCATTCTAGGGGCCCGACCATAATCTTTCCCGTGGCCCGCAACTTAGCTAAACGAGTGAGAGGGTGGGTAAGCTAAACGAGTGAGAGTATGGGTTAGCTAAACGAGTGAGAGAGCGGGTTAGCTAAACGAGTAAGAGGGTGGGTTAGCTAAACGAGTGAGAGAGCGGGTTAGCTAAACGAGTGAGAGGGTGGGTTAGCAAAACGAGTGAGAGGGTGGGTTAGCTAAACGAGTGAGAGAGCGGGTTAACTAAACGAGTAGGAGGGTGGGTTAGCTAAACGAGTGAGAGAGCGGGTTAACTAAACGAGTAGGAGGGTGGGTTAGCTAAACGAGTGAGAGAGCGGGTTAGCTAAACGAGTGAGAGGGTGGGTTAGCAAAACGAGTGAGAGGGCGGGTTAGCTAAACGAAAGAGAGGGTGGGTTAGCTAAACGAGTGAGAGGGGGGCTTAGCAAAACGAGTGAGAGGGAGGGTTCTTCTATTAATTAGCTGCCACGTTTTCCAAAATATTCTCCTATTAATTAGCTGCCACGTTTTCCAAAATACTCTCCTATTAATTAGCTGCCACGTTTTCCAAAATATTCTCCTATTAATTAGCTGCCACGTTTTCCGAAATATTCTCCTATTAATTAGCTGCCACGTTTTCCAAAATATTCTCCTATTAATTAGCTGCCACGTTTTCCAAAATACTCTCCTATTAATTAGCTGCCACGTTTTCCAAAATATTCTCCTATTAATTAGCTGCCACGTTTTCCGAAATATTCTCCTATTAATTAGCTGCCACCTTTTCCAAAATATTCTCCTAATAGTTAGCTGTCGCCTCTTCCAAAATATTCTCCAATTAAATAGCTGCCACCTTTTCCAAAATATTCTCCTATTAATTTCTGACACCTTTTCCAAAATATTTCTATTATGTTGGTGCAAGGATTGTGCACATAGAATATGATATTAATTTTCCATTTCGGATACGTGGGGGGGCACTTTTATTTCGCAGCCCCCCAAAATCTTTAATGAAGTAGAGGCGAACCGTAGTGGTGCAAGCTAAGTTAAGGATGGTGCATGCTTGGTGCAATTGACCTATGTATATTTGGTGGCGATTTGAGCACCTGGGGGGGGGCAAGTTAATGGACGTGTAAAAATCTTTATTCCATTGGATGATGTTTTTTCACGTCACCCATTTAGTAATCGTCTCGACTGGGGTTGTAAATTTTCCGGAAAAATAAAACGCGGAAAATTTTCCGCTAATCGGAAAAATATAAAACTAGCAGTTAAGTGAGCTTTGAGTCAGTTTATCAAACTTTTAAAGATTTAAAACATTCTCCAGTTATTTTGCCATCTTTAGTAGATTTATTAAAGTACCGCCAAATATTAGTGGTTGATTTTCCTATAATTTGTGACTTTAAACAGGGTTAACAAACTCAATAACATAAACAACATAACACCTCATTTCCCTTACAATGACGCAGACGATCACTATCCTTTATGCCTGATAATTTTAGTTTCACTTGGGCAGTGGCGTCGCTAGGCCTTTTTTGGGGGGCTATAGCCCCCCCAATTCCAAACTTAGCCCCCCAAAATAATCCGTAAACCCTACCAAAAAATTGTTTTCAGCAACCTAAAATTCTGTAGCAATATATAAAAAAATTTCAATATCAAACAGTAAAATTTTGAAGAAAAAAACAGATGGAGGCAAGTAAAATGTTTCATGTTCTTTCGAAGGGAGTCCCAATAGTGTGGACTAAAAGCTAACCAAAACTAAAAATAAACCTAAGACGAGTGAAAATCCTTGGTAATCGGTTCCGTAGTCCTTATCAATAAAAGGTTTTACATCTTTAAAATACGAATAATTTCACGTTGACACAAATTTACGGATAGTTTTAAAGGTCTACACATTTTCCAAATAACCCATTATGCAATTTTTAGCCACATCGTAGTATACGATAGGCTCTTAGTTTGACCCGAGCCGTAGTAGTACTGGCCGGGGTTTTCGCTTTCGTTATCGTCAGATTTTAGCTTAAATGGAACCAATAGTGGTAGCTGAGCTCAGTTAGAGATTTTATTTTACCTAAAAAATTTTTCACACCGCACCCGGGAATTGAACCCGGCTGGCTGGCGCAGCAGTAAGACACGCTACCACTGGGTGGTCGGACACTTCTTATTTTTAGTTTAGGGTCTTTGATTTTTTTATTTATGTGCTAATTAAGTAGATAACGATGTGGCTACTATTAAGTCCCAGCCCTTGGGCCATCTTGTTTATATTAAGTTCTTATAATAACTTTAAAATAGTTTGCCCAGATTTAGCCCCCCCAAATTTCAAACCCTAGCGACGCTACTGCACTTGGGTCTCTTAACGGTTTGGTCTCGACTCTCAAACGCCTTATACCGTCATAAGAGCAAACAGTAACCCTATGCATGCATGCGATAGTCAATGAGTGAGCTTTTCCTATAAAGAATAGGGGTCACTAGACTGTGCCCTTGGACAATTTTTCCCTCTCCGAATTCACCGAAAACAAAATAATGAATGTTTTGAAAAGAAAGGCAATTGAAAAATTTTAAAGTTTTAACTTTTAAATTGAGAAACTGGTAGCGGAAAAATACGGAACATTTTCCGGAAAAATATAGATCGGTCATTTTCCGCGGAAAATTTTCCGACTTACAACCCTAGTCTCGACCGTTTGGTGGCTGCACCGCGCGACAGATTTTTCAAAATTTTCTCTCTTGTCTCTTCGGATCTTAGCCCTATACGAGTTCTGACGTCACAGTAGCCTCCTGCGGAAGATGCCCAATTGTAACCCATATTTGTGTACTTAGAGGCATGAGAAACTAATGACGATAGTAAGGCCTTGTCATTAGCAGACTAATAATTTTAAAAAACGAATCAAGGTTGGGTGAGAAAATTTATAATGCACCATAGACGCCGACGTGATGTGTCTGACTCTTACACGCCGACATATACGTTAAAACATAAGTAACATAATCTAGATCTATCTGTATGTAAGTAAAAGTGCTGACTGGCAGATTGATATTCAACACACAGCTCAAACTACTTGACCTAGAAAGCTGAAATTTTTACAGGGACGTTATTCTTAAGTAGTAGCTGGCGCGCTTAAATAAAGGTTCTTTCCAATTTGTCACCATCTTGAACAGTGGCGGCCCTGAAAGAAAAATACCTTATCCGTACATTTCAACAGATTCCTTCAATATTTAGTACACGAGTCTTATGGCTATTGGTTTTGAATTATCCGTGACGAAAATTGTTTTACAGCGAAACGCCTTCGAGAAAGTATTTGATGGAGTGTTATACTTATCGATTTTATTATACTCTTAATTTGACACGCGCATACACCATGGTAGGTGAGTTTATGTTACGAACATCTGCCGTGATTCTTTGGAAAGACTTAAACACATCTACGAGTGTAGCGTACCTGTATATACCACATCCCCAAATTTAATCATAAACAGCCTCCAAAAAATTAAGTTTGCGCCTTCTCATAACTCTGCTAAACAATCATGTTGTATTCTAGTTTGTATAGTTTAAAGTCGAGTAAATTCGTAAGTGTATTTACATTTATCAAACGAAGTATGTCATGTCAAAACGAAAAGCGCAGAGTAATGTTAGCCGCAGCTCATCGGCGATTATTCGACAGGGTTTTTAATCACGCAGCGCTAAATTTGTAGACGATAATAAGCGGAAGTGCATTCTAATCCAATTAACTTCAACGAGGTAACTATTTAAATGTTTGAAACAGCATACGTAGCAATGTCAAGTCCTAACAGATATGTTATTATTGGTGATCGAGTAAACAGGGGCCGAGTAATTAAGGAAAAAGCTCAACTTGGGGTAGCGTCTCACTTATAGTTAGAATCTTACTTTACACTAAACTTTGATGACTCGTAACTCTTGTTATACTATAGATACAGGGATGGCCTTTGAGTATGTTATAGTCCTCTTTGCTCCCCATCCAACGAAACTAAAAACGTGGGGTTCGACTAAACAGGGGCCGAGTAATTAAGGAAAAGGCTCAACTTGGGGTAGCGTCTCACTTATAGTTAGAATGTTACTTTGCACTAAACTTTCAAGGCTCGTAACTCTGGTTTTACTAAAGATACAGGGATGGCCTTTGAGTATGTTATACGCTTTTTTGCCAACCATCCAACGATACTAAAAACGTGGGGTTCGAGTAACCAGGAGCCGAGTAATTAAGTATTCCCTCCATAGGAATGGCGTTACACTCAAAGTTGGAGGCTCGTAACTCTGGTTCTACTAGAGATAGGCGGATGTCCTTTGATTATGTTATAGCCTAATGCTTTCTTCATCCAACCAAATTAAAAACTTGGGGTTCGAGTAAATAGTAGCCGATTAATTAGACACTGCGAGCTCTTGAACGCTGTTTGAGCTAGTTTAGTTGTGAATTTAAACTAACAAGCTTACAAAATGGCCAAAGGCGAGACTTCCGGTTGTAAAGCGGGTGAGATAAGCACTACACTGCAGATACATCCATAAAGAGTAACGGCACCTACTTGCCTTTGACTGTATTAAACTCTATAGGTAGTTAACATGGAGTGCCACTACTCTATTCGACCATCGATCGTTTGACTAAGTCTTATTTGGAAACGATACAGGGTTCGTACAACTTTCGAAAACCTATTTTCCTGAGTTTTCCAGGTTTTTTTTCTTCACGTACAACGGCAGTGGTTTTCTATAGTTGAAGCAACCCCTTCAGAGCAAACTAACTCAACCTCGTCAACACATTTCATTGATTTCTCTTCATTTTACCTCTGATTTTACTAAAAATTCGAAATTTCCAGAATTTTTCCAGGCTCGTAAGAACCCTGCTTATTTACCGTCTTTAATTATTCGTTGCTACAAAAGTTGTAAAACCCTACGTCAACGGGAAGCGTGGAGGCTGTACACTTTAACAATCAACTGGAGTAGAAAGATACGAAAGACACGATTCAACGAGACCAGGGATAGATTTATTTTTTTTAAGACGAAATGGGTAACAGGGTTATTCGGGTGCGCGTCCAAGTCCACAACCCCCTTACCCGTGACGGAGGGGTATGAAAGAAGAGGCGGGTCTTATTTTCGTTATGGCGTTGTATGTATATCCGGGTCAAATAAACGTCGTCTGCCCCTTCGTCTGCCAAGTTGGAATGGGCTCGGATTGTAATTTTTGAAAGAACATTGTTTAAAAATGGAAGTTACACAAGACATAGGGCTTGCAACTGACAAAAAAACCGGGGACGACCCAAGAAAATTAAAAGTGAGTTAGAATTGAGTAATAAAATCGAAAGTTTTCGTAGATATTACAACACGAACAGGTTTTAACCAAACACTAAGCTCACAAAACTCCTGGCCTTTCACTAAGCCTAGGTTAACTTCATCAAATTCGTTTACAAAATCATGAAAATAGAAGACATGATTGGCTTAAGAAAGAATTAGTGAACACTTTTGACCCTTACAGATGTACTCCAAATCCAAAACACCGGCACCAAATTCACTAACTACCCTCTTAATTGCTATTAAAAACATTTCCCGAATAATTGCCGGACCCTCGCTTTCAGACGGCTCCATTTTGAACCCCTGTGAAGACGCTTATCTGTAACCATAGCCCACTCGATCCGTACTCCCGGGCGCTGCGCTGCTTGCGCTATAGCGCGAGCAGCTTGCGTCGTGACGCGCGTGATATGGTACAACGCAAGACGGGTCGTAGTCATAGCGACAGAGGTAAACAGGAATTACGTATTTTTGGCCCTCCTTGTCAGCAACGTCACCAATACGTAGTTTTAGTGAGCCAATAAGATAATTTAATTTTTTGGTTAGTGTTGAAGGAAGGGGCTATATACTCGGCTATGAGTCGGACTGAAGTAAAGGCCAGATGTTGTGCATTCCGTCTTAAAAAAAATAAATCTATCCCTGACGAGACCAAGAACAATTTTAGATACAACCAAAAGTAGATAGGGGGGAAAGTAAAGCACTTGGAAGATCCCCGCGCCATGAAAACCTAGAAACCCCCTTTCCTCTCTCTCACAGTTCCTACCCCCTCGCGTAGGAGAGGCATTGCACATTGTCAGTGCCTATTTGCAACCGAAAAATAGTTCTGTAAACAGTTTTAAAAGGACTCCTACTAGCTAAGGCTTAACAAGATTGCATACGGATATAGGGTAAAGCAACATCTGTGAGTGGAAACGTTAAAATTAATAAAAGACGATCTTTTTACCACGGACGATACTGGAAGTAGAATTAGAATATTTAACTGTATGAAAGGTAATGGATCCATGAATGAACTGTTATATGATATGATTTGTGATCTTCTTAAGTCAAAACATGAAGAAGATAGTAGTGGTTATTCTGCATTTCTTTTTGCCTGGACTATTAAAGGATAAAAATCAGCGCCCCGAATTTTTAAACGATGTAACACTTGGTTGATTTGAATTTTCCTTTAGAGCAGACAATGTTACCGGCTACTGTCCCGGGGCGCTGCCGTCGCTATGAACTACCTCTCAAAAAAATCGATAAGGGGTTGGGGTGTTTTCTCGAACGTCATTGGCTAACTCGCATAGGAGGTAAGGGAGAGGAGAGAGAGCTTCTAAACTTAGAGGAAACCCACAGTCAAAGGTGGGGAACCATCCTCGAGCTTTACTTTCCCCCTATCTACTTTTGATACAACGCAAAATTGAAACGAGACGTTTACCGCTTAAATAAGAGTTGAGTACTTGAATTAAGGGTCAAGATTGGTTCGTTCAATGGTTAGGAAGAATTGGCCTCCGTACCAACGCAATTAAATACATTCAATATAAGATTTATTCAAATCCGGTACAAATTACAATGTTAATGCTTAAGGAGAAAGAAACGTTCAAACTTAGATGCGAATAAACTATAACAGAAGTAAGATAGGGGACTTGAAGTATCGAGTTTACTAAAATTCTACACTTGGCGAAAGTGAATATTCTTGATAAGACAGCAACGGTTGGCCCTCTGTTAGCGGTTACTGAGTTTTCCCTCCAAAAAGTGAGACTCTCTCTCGGGTGGCGGTAGATGGGAGCCGAACTAGATTCAAGCACCCGCTTCGTCCGTGTACACCCCCGGCTTTAGGTTGAGGGGAATGGGGGTAGGAAATGTTTTTGGAACTCGACCAATTTTGTTTCTCAGTCTAGTGTAGGCGCAGGGATGGAAACGGCGAATAAAATCCTCAGGATCTATTACCACCAATGCTAGAGCTCTTTACTTCTAGTGCCTTATCTTACTTCTGACTATAATCACATTCTGAAATATTTATTCATCACGTTGTTTCGCTTAAAGGAATAGCGACCCGATTTAAAAATTATCTCAAATCTAAAGAAAACCTTACTTTTTTGAGAGTTTAAACTCTTCTGATTCCAAAAATATATTTGATAAATATTTAAATATGAGAGAAAACACGGAAGAAACACTTCGAAATCTTGAAATTTGGGAGGCAAAAGCAAATTTGCGGAGATTCTTGGCAGGTTTTTCTCCTTGCTACGTTACTCACGGCATCTCGCGGAAAAGCCAAGCGCCCAAGACTCCCGACTCTACTAATGCCGCGGCGCGAATCTGAATAATATAGGGTTAACGCGGCGCTGAGACACAAAGAGGCGTCACGACAGCGACATCAAGAGAGAAAATTTCTCCTTACTACGTCATCAAGCGAAACAAAATTTGAACTAGGTCTTTTCCAAACTCTACAATACTTTGATTGCAATTTTATAAATTGCTACGAAACCAAATACAAAAGTAAACATATCATAATAAACTAGAAGCATTTGAAGTTTGTGGATGACGAAAATTATGGCAATAACACTTTAAACCAACGGCTGAACACTTCCGGTTTATTACCGAAATCTAAATGAAATACAGTTATATTTGACGCGTCAACTTTAAGCCAAGGCTTATGGACTGCGAGTGAAGTGACCGCGGCGCGTTCGAAAGTCGCGCCAGGCTTTTTAACAAAAAAACAAACGTTGCACTTACGAAAACTGAATAAAAGGCCCAAATGATAGATGGTTCGATCTTCGTGATAATTAATTAATATTATAATAAAGTTAATTCCATAATAAGAACTGGAAAAATACAAATTGCCAACTCGAGCCCCCAAACTCCCAAAGAGACACGTTTCCTAAACCATAGCCCACTCGATCCGCGCTCGCGTCGTGATGCAGAGCCTCGAGCGAGTTGGCTATGGGCTTTCAGTTCAAAGCGGAAGAAGCAGCGTGAGAAGAACTGTACCGATCGTCTTAAGCCGCGTGAATGGTAACTGGTAATGTAATTATAATTTTTTGATTAAAATTAATCTAATTAGACGAAATTGAAGTAAATTAGGTTTAACAACTCGGAACAATTCCCGTTATCTAGAATTTGGCGGTGGATAATAATAATAGTTTCAGCAGGGGTTGAGAAAAGATGACGGTTTTAAGGCATTCGCCCTTCGCGTGTGTGAGGGGGTGAAAGACTGGTGGCGCCCCTACACGCGGCGAAGGTAATCTAAAAATACGTTTTCAAAAATGCAGAAATTGCAACTTGGATTTCCCGCGCTTTATTTAATAACTCCTTCGCTCGTCAACAGAAGGCGCCACCCCATCACATACGCCAAGGAGAAGAAGCGAAAAATCCCTCACAAAAACGTTCAAGCGCCGCCCTCCCCAATAGTTTAGGCTTAAATAGTATGTTATAATGTCTATGGTTTTGGAGCGTTTTCATAAAATCAATCAAGCGAGAAGTTATGGAAACAAGTTAGGTAATTTATTGTTTGGAAAAATAAAACCAATATTAATTTTTACAAAAGTTTAAAATTTAATTAAAAATGGAACTGTAAATTTAAGGCCTTCCTGAACTGGCCTATAACTAGGTTCTTGGAGGAAAGCGTGGGCCCATGTTTGAAATAACTCAAAAATTTTGGCTTTAAGAGTTTTAATTTAAAATCTAATTTAAAATTATGGCTTTAAGAGTTTTAATTTAAAATCTAATTTAACATTTTGGCTTTAAGAGTTTTAATTTAAAATTTAATTTAACATTTTGGCTTTAAGAGTTTTAATTTGAAATTTAATTTAACATTTTGGCTTTAAGAGTTTTAATTTGAAATCTAATTTAAAATTTAAAATCTAATTTAAAATTTAAAATCTAATTTAAAATTTAAAATCCAATTTAAAATTTAAAATCCAAAAACATACTGCGTCCCGGGAATGAGGCAATCGTTGGAATCAATTCGATAAATCTCGTTTGGCGGATTTACTTTCCAATGAACGGAAACGTTGCTGTTTTTCTCCCTAGGAAACTTTAATAGTTAAAGGGGGGTTCCACGATCTAACTAGGTCGGACTGTTAGGAGTTGACGCTTAAAACATGAATGGCTGAATGCGCGACTCTCATTTGGTTAGAAAGAAACTAAAATAACAAAATTGGGAGCTTTCAGTTGGAGGAGGAGCAGAGTCTCGTGACAAAATTTACGCTGCCATATTGGTGGGTTTAAAGCGAGAACGAAGCTGAGAACACCCAATATGGCTACCAGAACAGCGGTAAGACTTGGGAGTGTGTGACGTACTACCAACGCCTACGTTATCAGGGTAAAAACGGCTAAATTTTAGCTCGCACATTCAAAATACAGTTTTATCAATAAATATCATTTATTCAAGGTTAATTATAAGATAATTTGTTAAAGTTATGATGCGTAAATTAATTAAAATATATATTTTCCATGTTTTTCTATATTTTACCCTTCATATTATAGGTTATGTTAGGTTGGGTTATGTTATATTTTTAGATATATCGTGGCTAGGAAGAAGGACCTGGTGGGGTTTTTATGGCTATGAAAATATCGATTAAAATAGTTTCCGCGACTTAAATGTAATTAATTATCATATAATTAACATCAAGAAATTAATTGGAAAAACTGTATTTTGATTAGTGGTCTGAGATAAAACTTGATAATAACAAAAACAGGCGCGCATTTAGCAGCACATCATAAAACCTTTCTGAATTTAGCGCGCGTTGTATTGAACACAAAGAACACTAACTTACCTTTCTATTACCAAGACAGGATTGCGGTCGTCCTTCTACCAAGGCTTCTACTCGCTATTAAACTCATGCAGAGGCTGCAGCAGAGCACCCAAAATAAATCTTCGCTTTGACGACGCCATAATTAAACTTAACTTTATTAGTTAAATTTCACATTCAGCAAAAATATTTTTGTAGTAAGTTTCACAAGTCAAATCGGTAACTAAACTGAATCACGACCGGTTTGCCGTTTTTATATTCAATCTCCTCCGAATGCGCGTGGCTTTCGCGAATCTTATTGGTCAACAAATTTTCAATCTTCATAAATGCAGGGATGGAAATAACCAGCGAGGGAAATAAGGCCGTGGTGCAGGGCAAATGATCGGTGGCCAATGTCCCGTGTATTGTGCTTATTTCCGGTCCGGAAAATAATTTTTTCCCGGGATCAGCGTGATCGAGTGAACCGTGTCGGTGGAGTGTCTGCTTCTGTCAAACTGTCAGTGACAGTCACCAGCGCAACTTTATTTTTCAGCGAATTATCCTTTGGCATTACTTCTTTTTTGCGTGTGTATTTATTAATTTTCAGAAACAATTTTAGTAGCCATCGGTTTCTTTAAAAATTTAAATCAAGAATAAAATCTTGATCAGAATTTTCAAAACTTTTTACACTAAGCCTTGGTTTTCTTGAAGTTCTTTAAACTTAGTTCTAGTTACAGGTTGTATGCCATTGTTTCCGACTTTGAAAACATGGCAGTTAAAGGCGCTACCCTTCATGGATTCTATGGAGATTTTGGATTTTGTTGGCTGCAAACGTCATAAAGTAAAAACCAGACCTTTTTTGCGAAACTGAACTCAATCTCATAGCGCTTTTAATATTTGCAGACGATACATGATTTTAGAACAGCTTATTCTATTAAATTTGCTCCTGGTTTGTTCAAAATTCGAGCTCGGCTATATTTAATATTTTTACTAAAATTAAACGGGTAATTTAGATTATTACGTTTATCGAGGGAAAGTTTTGGAACCACTTTTATTTGAAAATCCTAACCCAAACCACCCCATGTATAAAGAATGGGTGGAGTCTGCGGGTATAAAGTACGAAAATAATCCTTTTTCTGTTGAAAATAAACGTAATAACTCGTCTTATTTGAAAAATTCTTTGATTTAGCGACAGTTTAAATTTTGATGACCTAATTAGTTTTGTAAACTTCTTCAAACTAGTGGCAAAAGCGATTGGTCCAATTTTATTGGTAAGAAGCGTAAATTTTTATAATTTAATATTAATTGCAAATCTGAAATTCTATTTAAGTTGTTTAAATGCGCGTCCACCGAGTGCGAGAAAGTAGAGACTCGGTGGGTCGAGCTTATTTCGAAATGTCAAAGCGTAAAGAAGTTTCATTTGGACAAAGCCTCGAAATTAATTAGAGATGACCCTTTTTATAAGATCATAAGGTAATTCGCAAAGTATAATAAATATAAAGAATTGTGATTAAAGCTAAGGTTTTAAAGGAAATATTCAACAATATCCTGTGAAGAAGAGATTGAAACAGCCTATATCCTCTGCACTCGCGTTTGTAAGTTCATTTCTCCCAATGTTTCGTTTAATATTTTATATATCATGAATATTTTTCAGTTTTTGATGAAAATTAGGACTGGCCCATGACATTAACATCATTTGGTGTATCACGGGAAAGTACAGGGAAATGTCTGGGAAAAAGCAGATAGGAATTTGGAAGTGGAATTTTCAGGAAACTCTCTTATCTAATTTTTAACGCGTATTTTTAATTTCTCAGTTTTGACGAAGCGCTTCTACCTCCAAAACATTGCCAGGAACTGATTAAAAACGTTTCAGTCTTAAAGCAATACGATTGGCCAGACGAAACTTCAATCAAGGAGAGACTTGAGGTTAGTCTAGGTATAAATATATTTCTACGCTTGCTTGGAATAGTTATAATGGTATTTGTCACGCTTTAGGAAAAAACTAATCAATAAATAAACCATTATAGTATTCTAGCGTAAAAATAAACACGGGGAAAAGTTAAATAGAAAGTCCAACAAACAAACATTTTATAGCTTCGTTTTCAAATATGGCCACAGGAATGAGTAAAGGCGTGTTTTCAATCAAGATTTTTTGAACAAAAATTAAGCTTTTGCTTCCAAAGTAGCAGCGGAAAGCCGAAGCAAAAAATCTTGGTGTTTTCAAACAAGCTTCAAATTCAGCTTTTCGTCTTTTCAGGCTTTAAACCTTAGAGAAGCGGATATCTAAATGAGTTTGATATTTGCTTCTCATTTTGTTTAAGCGCTAGAAGTGTCGTCAATCTTGATTCACCAATTAGATTAAAGCATACAGTCTCCATGGTTACAACTATCTGCATGTTTTTTACATTAAAGGCAGCTAGTGTTTCGGCGCGTTCAGTTTTGCTACGGGTTTAGGACTTTTTTCGAAAAGAAAATGACGTCTACACACATGAAAATGTAATTTATAAATAAGTCACGCCCACTTGTAATTTTTTATTCATTTGAAGCTTGTTTGAAAACGATACGAGTTTCAGCTTTTCCATTTCAATTTTTTGGAAGATTTTTTATCTTCGAAAGCCCGTCAAAAGTTCCCAAAAAAGCCAAGTTGATTGAAAACGGGCCTTAAGACTTTGACATTAGCCAGGGTTAGTTTCAATTTAATTATTTATTATCATTTTAATTAGGGTTTTAGGTAATGCACGTCGCGTCTTAGGGGAAGGGGAAATTGCTGCACTTACCAAGTAAAAGGCGCAATTAGGTTATTCTAATTTTAGTTTCACAAATCATTGTACGTTGGGGGAGTTAATTAGTGTTTGAATTCTAGTTTATCAAAGTCACTTGAAATATCAATTTGAAGCACTGTTTTAAATAGAGTTGCTACGGGTCAGGGAATTTGAAAATTGACCCAAAAGGTCGGGGAATATTAAGAATTTCAACAAAGTCAGGGAATTTGATTAAAGTTTGTTAAAATCTCCGCGTTTATGTGACGTTTTAAACGCCGTTTTAGCGAGATCACGCGTGACCAGGCACTGAAATCGAGGAGTGTGAAATCTGCTGTGTTTTACGTTAAATATTAATATTCGATTTTATCGAATTTGTTCTCTTTTTCTTATATTTAGAGCAATAACAATTTGGCCTAAAAATATCAGGGAAAATCTTATAAAAGGGTTAGGGAAAAGCTGGAAAGTCAGGGAATTTGAATGTGAAAATATCAATTCAAAGTGCTGTTTAATGGTAGGGTCGAGTGCGTTGGGGTCGATGAATAGAGTCTGTATTTTTTCTGGTGTATCAAGGTCTTTTGGAACATAAATTTGAAGTGCTTTTTAGACTGGACTTTGTATCTGGTAATGTTTAGATACGCAAAGACCACAATCGAGATACGTTAGATTAGGTTTCATTTAATGTGTAATTTCATTACGGTCATAGTGCCTTAATTTTTATGAATTCGATTTGTGGTGAGCCCTAATTTGTATAATTTAGCGGCTAATGTAACTTAATCTGAAACTGTCAATACTATCAAAAGTATATAGATATAAAAACGAAAAGTACACTTCGTTAATTGAAAATTGCTCGCGCCATGTAATATGAGAAGCCCTCCTTTATCCCAGAATAGTGTTGACCCCCCAGCTGCGTATGACTACCTTCCCGACCTACCATAGGGAAAAAGCAGTGAATAGGCTCATAAAATAGCTGATAAATAAATAAATATGCTTTATTTAGGATATCCTTTTAAGATATTATCTTGTTTACGAAAAGGTCCTATGATTAAGTTAAAATTTTTCATGACAAATTAAAAAATTTTCACAAACGTATCGCGTTATTCGTTAAAGAGAGATAAGTTTTAAGTTCATTTTTAAAAATAGTAGTATTATCCAATTTTTTGATAGCCCTAGGTAGTTCGTTCCATAATTTAATTCCATTTTGCATTACACTCTTGGTCCTGAATTTAGATGGGAAAACTTCCACCACAAAATCGGTGTCACTAGCTCTAGTATTTTTATGATGGTCATGTGGAGGGAACCGTTCGACAATATATTGGGGCACCATTTTATGTTTAATTTTAAACATCAGTACTAATAGGTTTTTCATATAAATTGAATTTAACTCAATGATATTTGCACTCTTCCTCGCTAATGAGGCGGACGATTTCTTTGGCTGTTTCATAACTAGTCTAGCACAATTATTTTGCATGATCAGCAGTCTTTTTAAATTAGAGTTAGAAGCAGTATTATAAAAAATGTCGCCATACTCAAAAATAGGTCTAATAATTGAGTTATATAATAATGTTAATGTATCGTAATTAAGGTTTGTCTGAAGTGGTTTTAAAAGCCAGATACGCGTTTGAATTTTCTTGATTACATAGTCTATGTGGTAATTCCACGTTAACATTTCATCCAAGGAAATCCCTAGATATTTAAATGTAGATACTCTTTCTATTGTTCCTTCACATATAGTTTGGATAGTCAAGGCTTGCTTTTTTACATTTTTGTTTGGACTAAAGATCATAAATTTTGTTTTAGATTCATTTAATAAAAGGCCCTTAGAGAGCAATGAGTTTTTGATGTTTTTAATATCAGATTCCATATGGTCAATAGCCTCCAATAGATTTTCACTTGATAATAATAATGCAGAGTCATCGGCATATTCGTTTGAAGTGGTGTGTTTCCGAGATTTATGTATTTTAGCCGTATAGACATTAAAAAGTAAAGGTCCCAGGACACTGCCCTGGGGTACGCCTGTTTTAACATTCTTAGTTGAAGAGTATTGACCATTACAGTAAACCTTTTGTTGTCGATTTGTTAGATACGAACGGAACCAATCGAGTGCTTTAGAGCTTATTCCAGCTATTTCGAGATCGCGTATTAGAGTCTCGTGTTTAACCGTATCGAATGCTTTCGAGAGGTCTATAAACGTCACAATGACAAATAGACCCCGGTTAAGACCATTTAGAATACCTTCATACAAATTAAAAATACAGGTGTTTGTCGAGTAACCTTTGCGGAAGCCAGATTGTAATACATATAAGGAGTTACTTTCATTTAAGAATTGATATGCTGATTTATAGACAACTTTTTCACAAATAGTTGCTAGGGTGGGTGTAACCGATATTGGTCTATAATTTTGTGGTACTTGCGGATTACCCGCTTTATGTGCTGGCGTAACCTCTGCAACTTTCCACTGATTTGGGAAAAGTCCAAGAATCAAGGATTGGTTTATAATTAATGCAACTGTTTTTGCTATTACTGCAGCTAGTGACCGAAATATGGCAGGGGATAGGTCATCTATTCCAGCAGCCTTATTTTGTTTAAGTTTCTTAAGTAGGGCAAATACTTCATGTTCTGTAGTAAGTTCAAATGTGTCCAACCGATTTATGTCGTTTGGGGTTTTCGTTAAGCTATTTTCATATCGAGGAAATTGTTTCCCTTTAGTCAGTTCTTCAGCAACACCAATAAAATAATTATTAAAACTTTTGGCAATATGTTTTGGATCATCTATTATGCCATCACTAGTTTTTAAAATTTTAGGCACTGTCTTGACACTTTTTAGTTTAATGTATGGCTTCAAAATTGACCATACATAATTAGGGGTCGAGTTTTTTAGCTTACTTTGAAAATAGTTTGACTTTGCTTCACGAATTAAGGTAATAACTTTGTTTCTTTGAATCCGAAATAGCTCTTGGTACTTGTCTCTATATATCGACGTTCGTACTTTAGTTTTAAGCCTGTCTCTATAATAAATTTGCTTTTTAATAAATGGATTGAGCCAAGGAGAATTTTTAATGGCAACATATTTTTGTTTAGTAGGAGCATGTATATCAAGCTCAGTTTTAATAATAGAGTTAAGTATGTTGATTCCTATGTCAGGGTTCGTGATTTTACAGTGTGCCATAGCTAAGTTATTTTGAATTGCTTTCACGAATTTATCTGTGTCTAAGTTAGAGAAATTTCTGGTTTTAACTATATGTTTTGCAACAGAGCTGTGCTAATTAATTAGTTAGCTAATTGAATTTCTAATTAATTAGTAACATTTACTAATTGAAAATGGTAATTGAATTTCTAATTAATTAGTAACATTTACTAATTGAAAATGGTAATTGAATTTTAATTACCTTAGTTCTAATTGAGAAGTAATTCTAATTAATTAGTATGAATCGGAAAGGTAATTATCTAATTAAAATTTAATTAGATTTAGGATTAACTAATTAGCCAATTGGATTTTCAATTATTCTTTTACGCCAATTTGTTGTAAAAAAATCGAGGAATTAACTCTTGATTCTTCTATTTGAATATGAAAAAGCCTTATTATATCGATGAGGAAACCTTAGTGCTACTCTAAATTTTTCAGCTCCTCAAATATGAGAGAATACTAGTACTAGTAGAAAATTTCGTAGTTCGCAACTGCCCCATTTCGAAATTTCGACTGTTTTAGAATTAATAGTAGTGCGCATGTATTTACTACTCAGGAGTCCATTATAGGAACTGTGGCAAGAAAATGAAGAAATGAGACAAATTTTAACATGACGGAAGGCTCGAGGCTTGTCTCATTTTTGGCTTCCGTACCCGTTTTTCAATGGCATTAAAACATTTAACTTTGCATTACCAAAGTACTAAATCCATGGGCACTTTCAAACTTTTATATTTACTTATGGTTTCTTTTTACCTTAATTAGAAAATAGTAATTCTAATTAATTAGTTTGATAAATAAATGTCTAATTTCTAATTGAATTGAATTAGTTTCTATGTCTAATTGCTAATTGGCTAATTAATTAGTTCATAAATATTTCCCTAATTGCTAATTGGCTAATTAATTAGTTCATAAATATTTCCCTAATTGCTAATTCTAATTCAATTAGTTGTCAGCTAATTAGCACAGCTCTGTTTTGCAATTTTAGTACTTCTTTTTTCGCGTGTAATTAGAACAAGGTCGTGATCGGATATTCCAACAGGGATAACCTCCACTTTCGTAACTCTATTTGGGGTATTTGTAAACACATGATCGATAAGTGTTTTGGATTCAAATGTAACTCTAGTAGGGACAGAAACTATCTGTTTTAAATCAGAAAAGGTATTTAGTAGTAATTTAGTTTTAGATAGTCTAGGGACTGCCAGTACATCACAGTTCGTATCCCCCATCAATAATAGTTCTGTGTTAGGTTTCTTAACTAGGCTATCTAGCTGAAAGCGCAGTTCATTTTGACATTCCCAGACTTCTTGTAGATGTGATGTTGAAAGTTTGGGTGTTTCCTTTTAAGTCATGAAGGTTTCAGTAAAGGGTGAATGAAAAGGTCTGACACATTTTGATAATAAGAGAGATTTTATATTTAGAAACAATTTATAATATTTGCAAAAAAAAAAAAAGAAATTTATGATTGAAAAAAAAATTGCATATAAATTAAATAAATATTTAAGATAAAGAATAATTGGTAAAATCAAATCTAGATGGCGCTCCTGTAAGGAAATGATTTAAAATTAAAATCATGACCTGCGGGAAATTCTGTAACTTTTTAGCCAGTTATTGCAGATGTTAACACACGATGTTATGGCAGCGAGAGATATACAGGGCGTTTTAGAAAAGTCTGGCCAAATTTAGGTAGCGTGTTCTTGGAGTCACTCCGAGTGAAAAATTCCAAAGAACCATGTACCTAAATTACGCCATTTCAGAGTTATGAGCTTTCAAAGTAACCCCAAAATCAACAAAATTAAAAGTACCTGTGTTAATGACCATTAAAACAACCTGTGTTAATGAAATGTAAACATGTTTCTTAGCGATAGCACACTTCTACACACAATCGCCCCCTTCTGTTTCCAAACCTTTAGTCTCTCATTTCTTTCGGTTGGCTTATGCAATTGAGCGTTTAATCGAAAACAAGATGAGCAAGCCACATGACAAGTTTCACAATTTTGTTGATTTTTGGGCTACTTTTGAAAGCGCATAACTCTGAAATGGCGTAATTGAGGTACATGGTTCTTTGGAATTTTTCACTCGGAGTGACTCCAAGAACACGCTACCTAAATTTGGCCAGACTTTTCAAAAAGACCCTGTACATAGATGAATATAAAGTTATTTAACACACGAGATGGACACAAACCCTTAAGCCCATAGTTATCAATGACGATAACTCGCTAAGAAACTTACAGTATTTCTAACCCCTCCCATCCAAAGGGTGGTAGAACCAAAGTACAGTGGGCTATGTGCGTGAGTGGAAAATGTTCTACGAAAGTTTTGCCACTGTATTTATTTACGCCTATTTATTCATTTATTTAAGGGGTCATCCGTCAACGACTTTTATTCTGACCTGGATGGCAAAATGTCAAAGAACATTTATGACTGAAAAATTCCCCAAAAACACAACCATTGTACTTCGGTCTTACCACTCTATTTGGAAATATTACTTTAATTTGGAGCTCGTTCTCCTTCAATTTCATCGCCTTGAGATTGCGCAGCCTCCAACGATCCCCCTTTAATCGGAATTGTATAATATAATTGTAAATTTTAACCTTTAAGCAATAAATGAATTTTTATACCACGGACTCGTCTTCCGTTCCATTGTACAGATTGGCCGTACCGACATCCTCTAGCACGGCCGATACCACGGCCTCGGGGTGGTATGATACCACGCCCGATACCACGGCCTCGGGGCCTTCCAATACCACGGCCTCTGGGCCTACCAGGTCGCCTTCCAGGTGGAGGGATCGGCCCAGGGCCTTTCAGGTGGAGCTATCGGCCCAGGGCCTTTCAGGTGGAGCTATCGGCCCAGGGCCTTCCAGGTCGTCGACCGATCGCCGCCCCACGGCCTCGGGCGGGTCGCCCTATGGCCCTATTAGCACCTCGGCGGCCTCTTGCGCGATTAGCTTCATCCCCATAAAAGAGTTGAACTCTTACCGTTGTATTTTAGGTAAACGTAAATTGGCGATGCATATTGGAAACTAGATTTTGAAATAAAGACATTTATTATTATGGTACTAACCTATGTTTTACTCAAGGACTATTTTCACAT
Organism: Phalangium opilio; assembly: GCF_054372755.1. Lineage (NCBI taxonomy): Eukaryota > Metazoa > Arthropoda > Arachnida > Opiliones > Phalangiidae > Phalangium > Phalangium opilio. Next base: position 6,030,920 of record NW_028324175.1, read on the forward strand.
TAATGGAAGCTTATTTTAATAGTAAAAAATATCCAAGGGACTGAAAAACAGACTGAAGAAAAGAGGTGCATTGGAATAATCTTTAAACATTAATTTCTTGAATTAATCGAACTTAGTTTCTTGAAACCCTGGTTATCTTAATTACGGGTCTGTACCGTACTTTTAATAATTTTTTCCCCCCAGCGAAGTAGCGAACCCGCCCTATTTTTACTTCCCTTAAGCCTTAGCTGCAGCCTTGAAACTTGAAAGATTCAAAGAAAGCAGCTCTCATTAACCGAGGCTTAAGTTCTATATTTTGAAAAAGACGTTATAAAAATATTTCAAAGTGAAAATATAAGCTGTTAGTGCTTTAATGCTACTAAAAAGTATTTAAGCGCAAAATAAAATCCTATTCGTTAATAAATTTTCCATTTAAAATCATATTCCATGACAATAAGTACAAAACTGAATTCGCTTACTTGTTTTCTTGACAAAGTTTGAAAAGTGTAAGTGCGTTCAGCAACCACTACCGAGTTCTCGGTTCAGTGTCGGATTTTAATTTTTATACGGAACCGGTAACCTAAGGCGCCTTTATGGTACACCAAGCTGAACGCTGCTAATGAAACCTGGCAATACGGTAAATTTAGTTTCTACATTTTTAGACCTTTCTCCGTGGCTTCAAAGCAAAAAAATAAGAAAATTAAAAGAACAACAGTTATAGTGTGCTACCACGAAGCTAGGGGGGAAAACTGTGACGTCAATATTGGGTCCCGAATTTGTATTTCCCAAGCTGACGACGTCTCGCGACTGCCAATATGGTCGCCTGAAAATAAGGTAAGAGCAAAAATAAATAGGGGAAAGTGTCGGACTGCCATATTTTCCTGTCTTTGCCCAAAGAGGGTAGAAAGAGGGGGAGTAGAAGGCTTGGCTGGAGTGTTCTCGCTTTGAAAGTTTACCTCTAAGCTTCCGGTGTGCCCGCGCATCTTTCTCTACCCTCTTATTGGTTGAAATACGGTGAACCGGATATTAGGAGGAAAATATAACAAATAAATAAAAAGGAAAAGCGAGAACACCCAAAATGCCTTGCCAAAGCCGCTAGCTTCTACTCCCCTCTTTCTACCCTCTTTGCTTTGCCTTAGCTTGACATGCATTTCGAGACGCTCAAGCGCGCGAGAGGTGTTTAACCATTCAAATTTGAACGCCACCAAACGGGACAATTTGGCATAGGCGTATCTCAAGGAAGAGTCACAACCTCGGACCTCAGCGCTCTGTTCTATTTTCTTTAGTGTTATTTTCGCGTTTGAACGAGGTTAAAATTTGTTTAAAACGTTAGCACGCCGAAAATAAATTGAAAATGCCGCAAATCATCATTTATTTCAAAAAACTCATGGGTAAAATCCTTCAGAATTTCGTTCGAACTTAGGCCCTGGGTTGTCATCAGGGTGAGAAATAAGGCGGTGGCACTGGGCAAATGACCAGTTTAAAAATTGCTTTTGCCAGTTTATTTATTAAATGCCTGGGGGTCCAGTGGTCACCGTGACCACTTTTTAAATTCCCCTTCTTTAGTAAAAAATAAATTTCTGGTGGGCATAGTGGGTTATAGGAATTAATACTTATAAAACAAATAGACAGTATATAAAACCTAGAACCATTTCAGGGCAGCTCTGACTTTATGTAGAAATATTAAGTGGTCATTGACCAGTTTTTTAATTGAAACCCTTGGGCTCTACTGGTCAAATGACCAGTTTAAAAAATTTCCTTATTTCTCACCCTGGTTGTCATTATAAGCTAAATGGTTTTAATATTAGTAAATAACATCAATATTAGCAAACTAAATTAATACAATCATGTACATCATCAAATTAAATTGTGGCCACGGTTAGCCTCAGTCAAAAGCAACTAATGTAAAATAAAACCGCACTATTTCTTCACGCGCAATTTCACAAATTATCTTAGGTACATGGTGAATAGGCGAGGGGGATGAAACAGATTTCGCGAGTATGCATTCACCCCTCCAAATGCATGTCACAGACGAAGGAGAGAGTCCGACACTTTCCCCTATTTATTTTTGGTAAGAGATAAGAGCATGTGACGTCACAACAAAGTTCGTGGTAACACACCATATTAGCAATATTTCTTTATTTTTTTTCTCGAATAACGACATATTGCAGGAAACAAGCATAGGTAACGAAAGAAATGCTCAGCGAACAATGAGGAGGGGTATTTTGAAATATAGGAGCTTCTAAATGTTTTTCTCCTTAGTTAATATTAAGTGTTCGCGAATACTAGGCCGAACTATTCGCGAATACTAGGCCGAACTATTCGCGAATACTAGGCCGAACTATTCGCGAATACTAGGCCGAACTATTCGCGAATACTAGGCCGAACTATTCGCGAACACTAGGCCGAACTATTCGCGAATACTAGGCCGAACTATTCGCGAATACTAGGCCGAACTATTCGCGAATACTAGGCCGAACTATTCGCGAATACTAGGCCGAACTATTCGCGAATACTAGGCCGAACTATTCGCGAATACTAGGCCGAACTATTCGCGAATACTAGGCCGAACTATTCGCGAATACTAGGCCGAACTATTCGCGAATACTAGGCCGAACTATTCGCGAATACTAGGCCGAACTATTCGCGAATACTAAGCCGAACTATTCGCGAATACTAGGCCGAACTATTCGCGTATACTAGGCCGAACAATAAGCGAATACTAGGCCGAACTGTAAGCGAATACTAGGCCGAACTATTCGCGAATACTAGGCCGAACTATTCGCGAATACTAGGCCGAACTATTCGCGAATACTAGGCCGAACTATTCGCGAATACTAGGCCGAACTATTCGCGAATACTAGGCCGAACTATTCGCGAATACTAGGCCGAACTATTCGCGAATACTAGGCCGAACTATTCGCGAATACTAGGCCGAACTATTCGCGAATACTAAGCCGAACTATTCGCGAATACTAGGCTGAACTATTCGCGTATACTAGGCCGAACAATAAGCGAATACTAGGCCGAACTGTAAGCGAATACTAGGCCGAACTATTCGCGAATACTAGGCCGAACTATTCGCGAATACTAGGCCGAACTATTCGCGAATACTAGGCCGAACTATTCGCGAATACTAGGCCGAACTATTCGCGAACACTAGGCCGAACTATTCGCGAACACTAGGCCGAACTATTCGCGAATACTAGGCCGAACTATTCGCGAATACTAGGCCGAACTATTCGCGAATACTAGGCCGAACTATTCGCGAATACTAGGCCGAACTATTCGCGAATACTAGGCCGAACTATTCGCGAATACTAGGCCGAACTATTCGCGAATACTAGGCCGAACTATTCGCGAATACTAGGCCGAACTATTCGCGAATACTAGGCCGAACTATTCGCGAATACTAAGCCGAACTATTCGCGAATACTAGGCCGAACTATTCGCGTATACTAGGCCGAACTATAAGCGAATACTAGGCCGAACTGTAAGCGAATACTAGGCCGAACTATTCGCGAATACTAGGCCGAACTATTCGCGAATACTAGGCCGAACTATTCGCGAATACTAGGCCGAACTATTCGCGAATACTAGGCCGAACTATTCGCGAATACTAGGCCGAACTATTCGCGAATACTAGGCCGAACTGTAAGCGAATACTAGGCCGAACTGTAAGCGAATACTAGGCCGAACTGTAAGCGAATACTAGGCCGAACTATTCGCGAATACTAGGCCGAACTATTCGCGAATACTAGGCCGAACTATTCGCGAATACTAGGCCGAACTATTCGCGAATACTAGGCCGAACTATTCGCGAATACTAGGCCGAACTATTCGCGAATACTAGGCCGAACTGTAAGCGAATACTAGGCCGAACTGTAAGCGAATACTAGGCCGAACTATTCGCGAATACTAGGCCGAACTGTAAGCGAATACTAGGCCGAACTATTCGCGAATACTAGGCCGAACTATTCGCGAATACTAGGCCGAACTATTCGCGAATACTAGGCCGAACTATTCGCGAACACTAGGCCGAACTATTCGCGAATACTAGGCCGAACTATTCGCGAATACTAGGCCGAACTATTCGCGAATACTAGGCCGAACTATTCGCGAATACTAGGCCGAACTATTCGCGAATACTAGGCCGAACTATTCGCGAATACTAGGCCGAACTATTCGCGAAAACTAGGCCGAACTATTCGCGAATACTAGGCCGAACTATTCGCGAATACTAGGCCGAACTATTCGCGAATACTAGGCCGAACTATTCGCGAATACTAGGCCGAACTATTCGCGAATACTAGGCCGAACTATTCGCGAATACTAGGCCGAACTATTCGCGAATACTAGTCCGAAATATTCGCGAACACTAGGCCGAAATATTCGCGAACACTAGGCCGAACTATTCGCGAACACTAGGCCGAACTATTCGCGAACACTAGGCCGAACTATTCGCGAACACTAGGCCGAACTATTCGCGAACACTAGGCCGAACTATTCGCGAACACTAGGCCGAACTATAAGCGAACACTAGGCCGAACTATAAGCGAACACTAGGCCGAACTATTCGCGAACACTAGGCCGAACTATTCGCGAACACTAGGCCGAAATATTCGCGAACACTAGGCCGAACTATTCGCGAACACTAGGCCGAACTATTCGCGAACACTAGGCCGAACTATTCGCGAACACTAGGCCGAACTATTCGCGAACACTAGGCCGAACTATTCGCGAACACTAGGCCGAACTATAAGCGAACACTAGGCCGAACTATTCGCGAACACTAGGCCGAACTATTCGCGAACACTAGGCCGAACTATAAGCGAACACTAGGCCGAACTATTCGCGAACACTAGGCCGAACTATTCGCGAACACTAGGCCGAACTATAAGCGAACACTAGGCCGAACTATAAGCGAACACTAGGCCGAACTATTCGCGAACACTAGGCCGAACTATTCGCGAACACTAGGCCGAAATATTCGCGAACACTAGGCCGAACTATTCGCGAACACTAGGCCGAACTATTCGCGAACACTAGGCCGAACTATTCGCGAACACTAGGCCGAACTATTCGCGAACACTAGGCCGAACTATTCGCGAACACTAGGCCGAACTATTCGCGAACACTAGGCCGAACTATAAGCGAACACTAGGCCGAACTATAAGCGAACACTAGGCCGAACTATTCGCGAACACTAGGCCGAAATATTCGCGAACACTAGGCCGAAATATTCGCGAACACTAGGCCGAACTATTCGCGAACACTAGGCCGAACTATTCGCGAACACTAGGCCGAACTATTCGCGAACACTAGGCCGAACTATTCGCGAACACTAGGCCGAACTATAAGCGAACACTAGGCCGAACTATTCGCGAACACTAGGCCGAACTATTCGCGAACACTAGGCCGAACTATTCGCGAACACTAGGCCGAACTATAAGCGAACACTAGGCCGAACTATTCGCGAACACTAGGCCGAACTATTCGCGAACACTAGGCCGAACTATAAGCGAATACTAGGCTTAACTATAGCTAATGTTTTTAATTATGTTTAATTAATTAATTTATTAATGTTCAATTTTTAATGCTAAATGTAAAAATAGCAGTAAATACCTGAAAGTCCATATACGTTATAGAAGACCTGGGCATGTTCAATGAAGGTTGATCTTCTTGAATTTCGCATTAAATGGTGCGAGGTTTAGCAATCATACATTGATTTTGC